>NC_081413.1:610386708-610611708 GCF_030272615.1 Cryptomeria japonica | reverse complement strand
AAGGACAACAACCTAGAGCGCATTGATCAACACAAAGAGAAGTCTCACTGACTTACATGAACATCAAACTACAATCCAGAAAGAAATAAACTATGAAAATAACATCTACTAATGCATGATATAGTTCTGGTTAAGCACTAATGTTTTTCTCTGCAATGAAAAACCTTTCCAACCTTCATTGGAATGATATGACTCTATTTGCACATAATCCTCTCTCTGATAATGCAAACATAACCACCCATCACCATCGATTACCAAATTACATGAATAAGTCACCTATAAATATAGATCAGCTAAACCCATAAACCCATAATTACAAAAATTACATCTCATGATACCACCGAACCAATATTATGATTTACATTATATAGCATGGACCTAAATCAAATATCCAAACAATTATATCTGCTAAGACCAAAATCCAACACGCTTCACCAACCGATGGAAATCCTCAGTGAAATAACAAAATTTTTAACCAGATCCAAATAGGACCATCATAACAACATGTCATCCAAAGAAAAGTCACCAAAAGCTCGGGATACGATCAGGAAACACCTTCAGCATGAAAGAAACTGGTCCCATAAGCCGGACCCAAAATCCACTGACCAAGTCACAAATAACTGCATATCGGTAAAGGTAATTGGGATAGCTAGAGGCAACCTGGTAAAGGAAAATACCAAAAGAGATAAAATCCAAAGCACCAAATCATGAACCAACAGAATATAGCAAGCATGTAACCATCCAGAATAAGCATCCAAAAACCGATTCTAGAGATCTAATTTGAATCATAGTTGAAACCAAGAAGATCACCAAGACTAATCGGGATAGATCCAACTGGGATATAGTGTTGACATCAATGACAACACTTAACCAAATCTAGCATATTGCCAACATTCTCCCCCTTGGGTATTTATGGCAACATTGAATGTGAAAAACATCCAAGTGCCAAGGAATGCCAACAATCTCCCAAAAGAGAAAAGACTAATCTGAAATAAACACCGTCTCCCAAAAGATCTGACAGTTTTTCACATGAATACCTTCTATCCATTTGACATCAATGACAAAGGATAGATACCAAACCAAGAATACTGAACTAAACAACTGACTACTCACCCTGAGTAGTAGCACCATCTTCATCAACCCGGAGCAGAAAAGTATGTCTGATAAGCTCACTGGATTGATGCATCTCTGCATCTTTAAGTCTCTTCTGGAGGGTTAGTAACCACCAATTGATCTCTAAGATATTCAAAAGTATCTTTAGTTAATGGTTTTGTTAGAATATTTGCAATCTGTTCCTTAGTAAGCACATAAATCAGCTTGACTTCCTTTGCTTCAACCTTTTCCTTCAAAAAATTATACCATATAGAAATGTGTTTTGATTTGGAATGAAATACCAGATTCTTTGACATATCAATAGCAGTAGTATTATCACAATGAATAACAATATGTTCATCATAACTTACCCTTATATCCCTTAACATTTGTTTCATCCATAAAATCTGAGTACAGTTGGTAGTAGCTGCAACATATTCTACTTCAGTAGTAGTCAATCAAGTGCATGATTGTTTCTTACTAAGCGATGAAACCAACTTCTTCCCAAAAAAGAATGCACTGCCAGTAGTTCTCTTCTGGTCATCCACATCTCCTGCCCAATCAAAATCTGTATATGCACATAATGTGAAGTCATCATTCTTTGGATATCATAACCCAAAGTCTATTGTACCTGCCAAATATCTAAATATCCTCTTGATAGTAATATCATGAGTTTCTCTAGGATCTTCCTGAAATATAGAAGCAATACAAACAACATTCATTATATCAGGTCTAGTCTGAGTTAGGTACAACAAACCACTAATCATTGATTTGTATCTGCTTGGATTCACTTTAGGAGATTCATCATCCTTTGACAATTTGCAACAGGTTATCATAGGAGTACCGGCAGGTTTAGAATTCTCAAGTCCAAATTTCTTAAGTAGCTCCTTCACATACTTAGTTTGAAAAATGAAAATACCTTTATCAGTCTGAGTAACCTACAAACCTAAGAAAAATTTCATCTCACCAACATAGACATTTCAAATTCATTCTTCATATCATTAGCAAATTTCATGCATAGACCTTCTTCTTCTTCTCCAAAAATGATATCATCCACAAAGAATTCAATAATCAGTATATCATCATGTCCAATTTTGTAATATAAGTTACTATCAACATTACCTTTACTAAAATCAATTTTTAAAAGATACTTATCCAATCTAGCATACCATGCTCTAGGGCCTATTTTAGTCCATATAAAGCTTTCTTCAATCTACAAACCATGTCCTTGTCTTCTGATAAAGAAAATCCATCAAGTTTCTCAATGTAAACTTCCTCTTCAAGATATCCATTCATAAATGCACATTTAACATCCATCTGATATACTTTGTAGTTCTTGTGTGCAACATAAGCAAGAAAAAGTCTTACCGCTTCAATTATAGCAACCGGGACATAAGTCTCTCCATATTCAATTCCTTCTTCCTATGAATAACCTTTTCAAACCAATCTAGTTTTTCTCCTTACAACTTTACCTTCCTCATTCAATTTATTCCTAAAAACCCATTTAGTTCCAATAATGTTCTTGTCTTTAGGTCTAGGTACTAGTTCCCATGTCTTATTCTTTTCAATCTGATCTAATTCCTCTTCCATTGATTTTATGCAATTTTCATCCTTACTTGCTTCAATAAATGATTGTGGTTCAATTTGAGAAATTAAACACACCTCTTTAGTAGCTAAACCTTCTCCTAGTCATCACACCTTTCCTTTTATCTCCAATGATTTGATCTTCAGAATGATTTAGTTTTACATACCTGGGAGTCTTTGAATTTTCTTGCTTTGCTGACTCATTCTGTTGTTCATCCGTTACAGTTGAATTTTCTGATGCTACCAGTGTCACTGGTTCACTGTTCTGAACTGATTCTTGCATTACCGATTCAGGTCTGATAAATTCATCTTTTGGTTCATAATCAAATGATCTGATCTGATTACTACCATGCTCATCCACCTTGACATTTATGCTTTCCATTATCCTATTCAATATTTTGTTATAAAATTTATATGCTTTCCTCTTAGTAGAATAACCCAAAAATATTCCTTCATCACTTCTAGGATCAAAATTTCCTAATGCATCATCTCTTCTAATGTAACATTTTCTTCCAAAAATTCTAAAATATCTGACAATAGGAGTATGAACAAACCATAATTCATAAGGAGTCTTACTGATATCACCTTTAATGTGTACTCTATTGAAAGTGTATAGAGCTGTATTAATAGCTGTTAGGGTTTCAAGCAGATCTGAAGCAAATATGAACTAACAATTATATGCAGATTTAAATACAAAAGATAAAGAAATAAAATAGGACACAGATAACACAAAGATTTAACGTGGTTCACCCAGAATGGGTTACGTCCACCATACACAGCCATCCAATCTTTCTTATTATCTAGCAAAAACAGTACATCAACCTTACAATGCCTTAAGCATCCCAACCGCTTATAACATGCATTTTTAGGGCAACAAACAAAGTCGGCCTTTTTAGGGTTTTATTACAATGTCGGTTTTCATCAACGAAAAATGGCAAAAAAAAATTTCTCGGGGGCTGCTGCCCCCGAACCCCTGCCCGGGGCCCAGCTCGGCCACGAACCCCAGTGAGAATACATGTTGAGTGTACAGTACTTTGTTGATCAATCACTACATTTCAACAATCTCCCACTTGCAGATTGATCAGGCTCCACACCAAACAATCTCCCACTTGGAGACTGATACTACACGACACCACTGTACATACAACATCTGCTGGATAAAACACTAGGACTTGACTGGTATAAATTCCACAATTATCAATCAAGAAGACCAACAGAAACTGATGAAGAAATCAGCTTCTCCTGTGGAACTGCCTTTGTGAACATATCGGCAAGATTCTCACTTGTGTGAATCTTCTCAAGCCGTAACTGACCCTCCTCCAAAACAGTCCAGATGAAGTGGTACCTGACCTGAATGTGCTTTGTCCTTGAATGAAAAGCAGAGTTCTTTGCAAGATGAATGGCACTCTGGCTATCAGTATACAATGGGCTATCCTCTTGTGTCTGACCCAATTCCTTCAAAAAACATTGCAACCAAATCATCTCCTTGCTGGCTTCTATAGCAGCAACATACTCAGCTTCAGTGGTTGAAAGTGCAACAACCTTTTGTAGCCTAGAAATCCAACTGACTGCAGTTCCCCCTATAGTAAAAACATACCCTGTAGTACTCATCCATGAATCAATATCACCCACCAGATCAGAGTCAACAAATCCACTCAGAGCAGCATTAGATCCTTTGAAACATAATGCCTTCGTAGTAGTTCCTTTCAAATACCGAAGAATCCATTTCATAGCATTCCAATGTTCCATACCCGGATTACTCATAAACCTACTTACAACTCCCACTGCATGTGCAATATCTGGCCAGACTGCCAACAGCTGATGAATACGGGATGTTAGACATTTTATTAACCTCTTCCTGTGCCTTTGGGCACATCTCCTTAGTCAATTTGAAATGACTAGCCAAAGGTGTAATAACTGCTTTTGCATCTTGCATGTTAAATCTTTTCAACACCTTCTTTATATACTCACTTTGGGACAAATTCAAGGTTCTATTTTTCCTGTCCCGTGTAATCCTCATACCGAGAATTTGCTTAGCTGCACCCAAATCCTTCATAGCAAATGACTTGGCTAATTTCTGTTTAAGATCATTTATATGTTGCATGTTAGACCCAACAATAAGCATGTCATCAACATAAAGCAATAGGATAATATAACTGCCATTATCAAATCTCTTAAAATATACACAATGATCAGAATGACATCTATGATAACCGTGTTCAGCCATGAAACTATCAAATTTTAAATACCATTGTTGGGGTGCTTGCTTTAGGCCATACAGACTTTTCTTCAACCTGGCCACCAAGTTCTCCTTACCTTTGACCTCATATCCCTGTGGTTGCAACATGTAAATTTCCTCCTCTAGATCTCCATGGAGAAAAGCTGTTTTGACATCTAGTTGTTCAAGATGTAAATCATCTGCAACCACAAGACTAAGTATAGTTCTAATTGAAGTCATTTTTACAATTGGAGAAAATATTTCATCATAATCTATACCCTTTTTCTGTGAAAAACCTTTTACCACAAGTCTGGCCTTATATCTTTTCTGACCTCCTTCCTCCTCCTTCAGCCGATAAACCCATTTGTTAGGCAAGGCTTTTTTTTCTGTAGGTAAAGGGACTAAGTCCTAAGTCTTATTTTTCATCAAGGAGTCCATCTCCTCTTTCATGCCTAGTTCCCACTGTTGTTTGGCATCTACCTACATTGCTTCTTCATATTCTTCTGGTTCACTAGAATCCGTTAATAAAATAGAATACAAAGAAGGAGAAAATCTTTTAGGGGGTCTACTTGTCCTCATAGAATGTCTAACACTTACAGGAGTTTGTGGGACAATCTATTGTTGCTAAGCATCAGGAACCTGTGGTATTTCATTTTCAGGAATCTCATCCAACACCACATATTCTTGTTTGTCCTATTCATGCTTCTTTTCCTGCATCTGTTCTTTATACATAACCTTCTCATTGAATATAACATCTCTACTTCTAATTATTTTCTTATTTTTAAAATCCCATAACCGATAGCCATATTCATCTATCCCATATCCAATGAAGGTACATTTATGAGATTTAGCATTAAGCTTGGTTTTGTTTTTTTTATCAACATGGACAAAAGCTTCGCAACCAAAAGTTTCTAGAAAAGAATAATTTACCTTTTTACCAGTCCATGCCTCCTCTGGAATACCCCCATCCAAAGGGGTTGAAGGTCCTCTATTTATCAAATAGACAACAGTATGTACAACATCTGCCCAAAAATGTAAGAGCAATCCAGCATGCAATCTCATGCTCCTCACACGTTCCATGATAGTCCTATTCATTCTCTCTGACACACCATTTTCCTATGAAGTTCCTGGAACTGTCTTCTGCTTTCAAATCCCATTTAAGGAACAATAATCTTCAAATGCTTTGCTGCAATACTCACCTCCATTATCCGATCTAAGACACTTCAACTTTTTTCCTGTCTCATTCTCAACCAAAGCTTTCCATTTCTTAAAAGCTTCAAAAACATCTGATTTTTGTTTTAGGAAATATACCCATGTTTTTCTGGTTGAGTCATCAATAAAAATAACATAATAACAAGAGCCACCAAGAGATGATGCCTGAGCTGGTCCCCATACATCTGAATGTACAAGCTCTAACTTCTCACTCTTCTTCTATTTCCCAACCTTGAGAAATCTAACTCTTTTCTGTTTACCATAAACAGAATTTTCACAGAACTCTAAATCAATCTTCTTTAGTCCTGGCAATAGATTTTTGGAGTGAAGTATTTTCATCCCTTTCTCACTCATGTGCCCAAGCCTATTGTGCCACATTATCGAATCTGTTCTTGCAACATTTATTGTTGTTGTCCCTATAGTGACTTTATCTATAGCAGCTAAGGTAGAGTAAGTGTTACTAGTACATAGATATAATGTGCCTATCTTTGCACCTTTAGCTACTACTAATGATCCTTTAGTGACCTTCCACATACTATCTGAGAAGGTAACTATGCAACCTTCACTACCTAGTTGCCCTACAGAAATTAAAATTCTTCTTAAATTAGGAACATGTCTTACCTCTTGCAAAAACTAGTCATTATCATTCTGCAACTTGATCTTTATCTTTCCTTTTCCAACAATTTGATAGGGCTCATCATCACCCAAATGTACCTATCCAAAATCACCTTGAACATAATCTAGAAAATATTTTCTATGGGGTGTAGCATGAAATGAAGCCCCATAATCTATTACCCATGAATCATTAAAATTATCCAAACATAAGATTAAAGAATCTTGTAAAGTATTACTTGCAATATTAGCTTCCTTACTGTCATTTTCATTTTTGTCTCCTTCTTTGTTTTTCTGAGACCAACAGTCTTTCTTTAGATGACCAGGCTTTCCGCAGTACCAACAATCTTTCTTTCCTCTAGATTGAGAGTGTTCTTTCTTTGACTTCCCTCATGACTTCTCATTCCCAAGGCCTTTTCCTCTTTCCTTTGATCTTCCTCTGTTCTCCACATTCAAAACACTACCCGATGATGTTGAAGTCTCACCTGTGCTTTTCCTTCGAATTTCCTCGCTTAGGATAACACCAACAATATCATCAAATACCAAAGTATTTTTACCAGAGACAGAGTTACTTACAACCATAACCAAGCTATTCCAGCTTTCTGGCAAAGAACATAAAATCAAGAGAGCCCTAACCTCTTCTGCAAAGGTAATTTTTACCGAAGACAATTGACTGGTAATTGTATTAAATTCATTTAAGTGCTCCGCTACAGATCCTCCCTCACTCATTTTCAAATTAAACAAACGCTTCATAAGAAATACCTTATTCGAAGCTGAGGGTTTCTCATACAACTTAGCCAATGTTGCCATCAAATCTATAGTCATTTTTGCTTCTGTTATATTGAATGCTACAGACGACGCAAGGCACAATCGAATGGATCCTAGTGCCTTTCTATCTAAAATGTCCCACTCTTCATCTGATATTGTGGTCGGTTTCTTTGCCTTTCCTTCCAATGGCTGCCACAAATCCTTTTGATACAGGTAATCCTCCATCTACATTTTCCATAACTAATAATTCTGGCTGTTAAACTTTTCGACCTTGAATTTGGAATCCTCCATTGCTCCCACTCAAATCTGAAAGTCCTACCAATTTATAGAAAACCTCGCTTTGATACCAATTGTTAGGGTTTCAAGCATATCCGAAGCAAATTTGAACTAACAATTATATGTAGATTTAAATACAAAAGATAAAGAAATAAAACAGGACATAGATAACACAAAGATTTAATGTGGTTCACCCATAATGGGTTATGTCCACCATACATAGCCGTCCAATCTTTCTTATTATCCAGCAAAAACAGTACATCAACCTTACAATGCCTTAAGCATCCCAGCCGCTTATAACATGCATTTTTTGGGCAACAAACAAAGTCGGCCTTTTTAGGGTTTTATTACAATGTCGGTTTTCATCAATGAAAAACGGCAAAAAAAAATTTCTCGGGGGCTGTCGCCCCCAAACCCCTGCCCGGGGCCCAGCCTGGCCCCAGACCTTGGTGAGAATACGTACTGAGTGTATAGTACTTTGCTGATCAGTCACCACATTTCAATAATAGCTTCCCTCCAATAGATATCAGGTAATCTAGCTTCTGTCATCATTGTCCTTGCTGCATCCAATATTGTTTTGTTCTTCATTTTCACTAATATGTTCTATTGTGGAGTCCTAGGTGCAGAAAGTTGTCTCCTAATACAATTCCTTTCACAAAAGTAGTTGAGCTCACTGGATGTAAACTCACCGCCATGATCTAATCTTAAGCACTTCATCTTCAGTCTTGTCTTAGACTCAATGATGCAACCATAACCGGTAAAACCCTCAAAGAGAATCAACCGGCTTATGCAACAAGAGTAACACAATGAAAGCAACAAGAAAACATAACAAGATTGAATAAACATATCATATTATTGCTTTAGAACTTCCGACAATCATCCATCTATCATCATATAATCATCAAAGAACATCTAGTAGTTAACCAGTTACATGCAGGCTATCAGTTAGATACAATCCAATCCGAGACTCTGAGAATCAACCAGATCACAAAACACAAATCTTGATCCTTATTCTCAATTCTACTTCCTCTTCTCCTAAAAATGATTACATAACATCATATTTATACCCATCGGAACATGTCCAGGTCGGCCTCATAAGATTACATTTACCAATGTAGGAATCTGAAACGTGTAACTAGGTTGACCCTAAGAATTAAAGAAATCTTTCCGGAAAATAACAACCAAGAGATGCGGTTCAGCAAGATGGTCGGCTACATGCCAAAGAACATCTAACAAGACCCAAGATATATCCACACGCCAAGAATCACACCTGTAATGAAGGAAAACCAACTGGTAAGCACAAGAATTGTTCGAGAACCTAGAAATAGTCAAACGGAAGAAATAACTGACTAGAAAAGAACCCAAATGAACCAAAAATATGGAATTAAGTACATGAATCAGCCAAGAAACTGAAAATAAGATCTTCCATAAAAAGAAATCAAATACCGATACCAACCGACAAGAAAACAAAAAACTGCATAAAGAACTAGACAAGAACAAAACTGAAAGGAAATATTTTTGGTTGATGCAAGATTGCTTATCAACTGGGGATGCTCCTGCATCAAACAACCCAAGTAGAAAAATATGTTCCATGAGAGGCAACTTATGATAATCTAAAAGGATTCAGAATAAAGACCCCATGCTCATTTCTGATCCAAACATCTTCTTTATCTACCAACCTCTGCTTTAGCTCCTCCGGTGCCTCAACTGGCTTCTCTAACCTCTGATCCTCTTTGTTTCTCTTCCTTTGCTTCAGATCTGCACATTGTTTCTATTTACTACCTTCTTTCTTCTACAACTCTGATTTGGTTTTTCCACAAGACTTCATCTAGTTTGTCATCATAAGCTCCCTGTCAACCGGTTCCGTCTGTCCATCAGGCTCAACTGTCAGATCCTTTTGCAAACTCGTGTCACCCTCTGTTATAACCTTTGCAAATGGTTCTATCAGATCTTTCGTCAAACCCTCTTGTATAACCTTTGCAACCAGTTCTATCAGATCTTTCTACAAACCTTCCGGTATAACCTCTGCCACTGGTTTCTCAATACTTCAACTTTTCTCAGGATTCAGATTCTTCAGCTCCTTCTCTTTCTCCTTCAAAGAAATCAATGTGAAATTATGCCCATCCTTCTCAATAGTGACTAGATTTCTTCTACAGTCATAAATAGCTCCTCCATCATACCACCAAGTTTTTCCCAGCAAGACATGACAATCACTCATAGATACAACATCACACAAAACTTCATCTCTAAAAGACCCAATGTTGAAATTCACCAAACACTGCTCCTTTATCTCTATCTTTTGATCATCTTGTAACCAACTCACCTCATAAGGACAAGTATTCTCAATCCTCTTCAATCCAAGCTTCACAACCATCTCCTTAGATACTAAATTGTCAGCACTTCCACTATCTATAATAACCTTTCAACACTTACCACCTGATTTTTCACAGCCCAGAAAAGACTCTTCCTCTGAGTAGATCCGACATCCTTTCTCCTGAACATAAGGGATTTTCCTTGCTCCGATGCACAATCAGATTCGGTACCTTCACCTTCTGATTCCTCATTTTCTACACAACTTCTTTCCATTTCCTACTTACATTCATAGAATCTATGTCCGGTTTCTCCATATTTGTAACATTTCCTAGGAAACTCTCTACCAGTACTGCTACTACCTTTCCTCTATGTTTTCTTCTCTGCTTCTTTACTCCACTTAGGTTTTGACTCATCTTTCTAAATCAGTTTCTTCATACTGTCACTCATTTGAACTTTGAATTTCTCCTTCCCTCTATTTGGTTGTCTTCTTCTCATCTTCTCCTCAGCCTTCAAAGCATATTGGTAAGATTCTTCAATTGTGAAAACCTTCAACATACTCATCTCATCTTGAATGTTAAATGCAAGTCCATTGATGTACCTTGCTACCTTTTATTTGTCCATCTCTATATGTCTAGATCTAATCACCATCTTTTAGGATTCCTCAGTAGATTCCTCCACAATCATGTTTCTCTGTTTTAGGTTCTGCAACTTCTTGAACAAGTCCAATTCATAGTCTCCCAGTATGAACTTGGCCTTCAATCTTGCAACCATTTGTCTCCACCAGGTGATCTTCAATTCACCATTCTCCACTCTGTCTTTCTACAATTCTTTCCACCATAAGGCAGCATGCCCTTTCAACTTAGTCTATGCCAACTGGACTCTTTGTGGGTCCTTGACATCCTCAAACTCAAAGTAATCCTCCAACTCTCTGATCCAATCGATTAGATCCTCCAGGTTCAGTGTTCTAGTAAAGTTGGAAACTTCAACTTTATGAACTTTACTTGCTTGCGCCACTGCTCTCAGGAATCTTTCCTTTCTTTCATTTTTTGGTCCTTGAGCTTCCTCAAGCTCTTCATCAGCTTCCTCATATTCATCCTTAGAATAAGGGTTTCTCCGTAAACCAGCCAAAATGTTTCAGATTTCATTCCTCACTTCATTCTTGAAGTCTTCCATCATCTTCTCTACCCTCTGGGGATTTGTCCTTTTAGGTACTATCTCCTCTTCCACTCTGATGAACTACCTCAACTTGGCGATCTGACTATCGATTTTAATTACCTCCCCTCGATGATCTATTGAACACATGCACAACCTACCTCCAATCAACGATCTATCCACCCAAAGAAATGCCTCATTGTTCGCAAATAATTCTTCCACCAGCTAGTCCATAACCAACTTTGATACCAACTGATGCAGCCATAACCAATAAAACTCTCAAAGAGAATCAACTGACTTATGCAACAAGAGTAACAAAACAAAAGCAACAAGAAAACATAACAAGATTTCATAAATAGATCATATTATTTCTTTAGAACTTCCACAATCATCCGCCTATCATCATATAATCATCAAAGAATATATGGTAGTTAACTGGTTACATGTAGACTATCAGCCATATACAATCCAATCCGGGACTCTAAGAATCAACCAGACCACAAAATTTGAATCTTGATCCTTATTCTCAATTCTACTCCCTCTGCCCCTACAAATGATTGCATAACATTATATTTATACCCACCAAAACATATCGGGGTCGGCCTCATAAGATTACCTTTACCAATGCAGTAATATGAAACATGTAACTAGGTCAGCCTTAAGAATTAAAGAAATCTTTTCGGAAAATAACAACCAAGAGATGTGGTTCAGCAGGAAGGTTGGCCGCATGCCAAAGAACATCGAACAAGAACCAAGATAGATCCACATGCCAAGAATCGCACTGGTAATGAAGGAAAACCAACCAATAAGCACAAGAACTGTCCGGGAACCCAAAAATAGTCAACCAGAAGTGATAACTGACTGGAAAAGAACCAAATGAACTAAAAATATGGAATTAAGTACATGAACCAGCCAGAAAATAGAAAATAAGATCTTCCATGAAAAGAAAGCAACTACCAGTACCAACCAACAAGAACACTGAAAACTGCATAAAGAACTAGACAAGAACAAAACTGAAAGGAAATATTTTTGGTTGATGCAAGATTGTTCATCAATCAGGGATGCTCCTGCATCACTCAACCATAACTTTAAAGATTTTGAATTTCTCAAGAGCTTCAGATTTTTCCTTCAAAAATGCTACCCACATCATTCTAGAATAGTCATCAATAAGTAACATAAAATATCTATCACCTTGAAAGCTTTTAGTCCTTGCCAGTCCACACAAATTAGTATGAATAAGATCAATAATTTCATTATATTTATCATGTATACTTCTGAAAGAAGTACTAACTTGCTTACCCATTTGACATTCTCTACATACCAGATTATGAGGTTTAACAATTTTGGGCAAATCTGTGACAGCCGGTATTGAACTAATCTTTACTATGCAATCAAAATTTATATGAAACATCCTCTTATTCCATAACCAACTTTCATCAATCTGAGAAATCAAGCAAACCTTCTCACTAGAGTTCAAATGAAAGATATTATCTTTGGTACGTGTTCCAGAAGCAATCACCAATCCAGATCTATTGATGATTTTTTATTTTCCATCCTTGAATTGCAAATGAAATCCTCTATCCACCATTTGACCTACACTTAAAAGATTATGCTTTAAGCCTTCAACATAATAAAAATTATTAGTTTTAGTCTTACCATCCAATGATATTTTTCCGTTGCCTTTGATCCTACACACCTTGTTGTCTCCAAATCTGACCAATCCACCATCAAATTCTTGCAATGATAAAAAATTTCTCTTGTCACCAGTCATGTGATGTGAGCAACCACTGTCTATAACACATTCATCCTTCTCTTCAATTTTTGCAGCTAAATCCTTTTCTTCAGTATGAGTTGTTTGATTGATAGATTCTGGAGAATCATCCTTAATAGAAATAAAGACCCAATCTTTTCTAGATGAAGCTCCATTATCGGGTCCACTCACATGTTCATCATCATCATTATCAGTAATACCAAAATCATCATCACCAGCATAATAACATGATTTATCCTTATTTCTTTTGAATCTAGGTTTGCAGTGATATTCGGGATCGGGCTTATAATTCTTCATAAATCTTCCATGATTCCTAGCAGCTCTTTCAGGACATCTAAATGCAAAATGACCAATCTTATTGCATGAAAAACATTTAAAAGGGACTTTTCCTTCATACTTACTTCCAGCTGGTCCTTTAGAAATTCTTATAGCAATCAGGGCTTCCATCTCTTCAAGTTCTCTTTCTTCTTTCTCAATTTCCTCCATATCCTTAGCATACATCTCTTTCCAATCTATCTTCTGCTTACCTAAGGCATATGATTTAAATGTAGTCTCAGTTGTAGTAGCACTCTGATCTCCAAGTTCTTCAAGATCAAAAGTAGTTAATTTCATTGATAGCAGTAGCCTGCATCTTGTAAGCTGAAGGCAGAACTCTCAGAACTTTTGACACTATCTTAACCTCACTAACTGATCCGCCACAACATTTGATACCCATGACAATCTCATTGACTCTATCCATGAAAGAACTTATCTTCTCATCTTCTTCCATCTTCAAAGTTTTATACCTTACCCGGAAACCTTCAAGTTTAGCAATCTTTACTGCATGGTCACCTTCATAAAGAGTTTCAAGCCTCAACCAGATCTGCTTAGCATTCTCCAATTCAATAACATTCAATATCTTTTCATCAGATAGGGTGCTCAACAATGCTTATTTTTCTCTCACATCATTTTCAGCTCTCTTTTGTTCATAAGAAGGCGTCGGTGTTCCAAAATTAGGATCATGACATATATACCCTTTCTCCACTATCTCCAAACTTCAGCTCCAACACATCTGAGATGAATCTTCATTCACTCCTTCCATATTTTGTAATTATTACTATCAAATCTGAGACTCTCCTTCTGGTAGGGATTGAATGTAGAACTAGATGCTAATGCCATCGGATCTCCTCAAATGGTTAAGCTTTTACAGAGAGGGCCTCGCTCTAATACCAATTGTTAGAATGCACTGATACTGACAGTAAACTAAGAGGGGGGGGGGGTGAATCAATTTACTCACAAGTACAACAATAAAATCAATTATAAACCTTATACTGAAGCACAACACAATGAAAGATATGACATGAAAGCACAACACACATAACACCAATATTTTGATGTGGAAAACCTGGAAAAGGAAAAACCACGGTGGGAAACCCTACCCACAATCAGATGAATATTATACAATAGTATTATGAATAATTACAATAGGGTTTGCACTTGCAGAAAGGCCAACAACCTAGAGCACACTTCTCATCACAATCTGGAAAGAAATGAACTATGAAAGTAGCATCTACTAATGCTTGATTTAATACCGGTTAAGCATTGATGTCTACTCTGCAATACAAAACCTTTTTGACCTTCACTAGAATCATATGACTTTATTCGCACATAATCCTCTCTTTGATAATGCAAACATAACCACCCATCACCATCAATTACCAAATTACTTGAATAAGTCGCCTATAAATATAGATCATCAACCTTATTGACAAGGTCTGCTAAAGCCTAAACCTATAAACCCATAATTACAAAAATTACATCTCATGATAGCACCAAACTAATATTATGATTGACATTACATAGCATGAACCTAAATCAAATATTCAAACAATTATATCCACTAAGACCAAAATCCAACATGCTTCACCAACTAGTAGAAACCCTCAGTGAAATAAAAGAAAGTTTAACCAGATCCAAATAGGACCACCATAACAACACGCCATCCAATGCAAAGTCACCAAAAGATTAGGATATGATCAGGAAACACCTTTAGCATGAAAGAAACCAATCCCATAAGCCGGACCCAAAATCCACTAACCAAGTCACCAAATACTACATACTGGTAAAGCTAACCAGGATAGCTAGAGACAAGCCTATAAAGGCAAATACCAAAAGTGATAACAACCAAAGCACCAAATCATGAACCAACATAATATAGAAAGCATGTAACCATCCAGAGTAAGCATCCAAAAACTGATTCCAGAGATTTGATCATATCGGATCAAAATCATAGCTGAAAACAAGAAGATCACCAAGACTAATCGGGATAGATCCAACTGGGATAGTCTCCAACCAGGATACATTGTTGACATCAATAACAACACTTAACCAAATCTAGCATATTGCCAACAAGACGTCGTGTGCTCTGTATATTTTTCTTACTCTTGTTACTACTTATCAAATTGCCATTAGTTTCATATCCAAAGTCATACTATATTCTAGTCGGTTAAGTATTAACGAATCATGCAGTCGATACACACATAGAAGTCGGTATAAACAGTCTAGTCGGTTACTGAAGAAAGCAGTCACATAACACAGTATTCACCAAGCTGTTTACCGAGTAAAGTTTCATGGCTACCGAGTGGTAAAGTTAACTCACCGAGTTGATATTCACCGAGTGAAATGTTTTACCAGATACATTGAACCTGGACATGCACATGAAAACGTGTTACAAGATCGAGGCACATCTAACCATTTTTTGTATTGGAAATTGCACTATGAGATTGTGTATGATTACAAGGCCAATCTAACCTATGAGATATTTTGTTTAGTTATTCATTTGAAGAATCTTTTTGTAAGATCGAAGCAATGAATTAGATCACCGTTGTAAGAGATCTATATATACAACATGATTCTAGGGTTAGAAGAACAAGACACATAATATGCTATGAGATGCAATGAGATAGCATTGTGTATACATGAAGGAAGACTATTACAGAGACACATATAGGTCATCGAGAAGGTTATCAATGAACAGTCGAAGAACAGAGTAAACAGAAGGGTTTACCGAGTTTCATTATGGGTTACCGAGGTATGCTACAAGCTAGGTAATCTTATTCAGAGCACATAGAATCTGTTTTAACATTTCAGATGTAAAGTTGTAGATATTTGTAATGATTATATTGTAATATTTTGAAGTTGTAAGAGAAACCTTTAATAGGGTAAAAGACTCTAACCAAGTCTATAAACTGTAAATCCTTTAACCAGGTGCTACACTTATATAGTGTTGTAAAAATCCTTTAGTAAGGTAGATCTAACTGATCTTAATACTCCTAACAGGGTAAGCTATCAGAAATAGCTAAATGTAGCTCTAACTGAGCATTCTTTATTATTGCAGTAGTGAAGTTGTGGGTGCCATCCCCACCGCAGTTTTTCTCTCTAACCAAGAGTTTCTGCGTGACCAAAATATATGTGTTATGGAGTGAATCATGTTTGATTGTTATTTGTTGATTAAAGTTTTATTTTATGTTACTGCACTATTCTATTTATGCATAACAGTAAGGTTATTGAAAAGGAAAAGTTTTGGAGTACTGATTCACCCCTCCCCTCTTAGTACATTAGCTTTCTATATTGGGCCTAACAACTCTTTCTGAAAACCCTAAATGAGTGTAACATGTGCATTCAATTCTTGCTCTTCCTTATTGATGTTACTGCTTGTTATGTAATTATATGTGCGTTGTTTTCTTGTAAGATGTTTAGGTCTACAATTACTCTTATTTTTAGAGATAATTGTATGTACCTCCCTAACTGATATTGTACTCTCTATACTAGCTTATTAGGTTGGATAATGCATTGCCTTAAGTCTGAAAGTATGATTTTGCACTTGTGCTATATATGTAATTGGACTTAGTGCCGTAATTATGAGAACTTGTATAGAAAATGTTGAGTGCATATTCATAGTGAATTGAATGTATTTCTTCCTTCCTCCTCTCTAGAAATTATTGTATTTGTATCTTGTGTACTTATGGCTGGGTATGTCTTCTTAATCAAGCGAATGTTGTGATTTCCTGAAACTCTTATGTGAGCCTTGGAGAGGTTAGTGTGTACTTGAATGTTAGAAGAGATCTTGGATGTGTAAAAGGATCATGTTATAGTGGTATAGGAGGGAATTGGATGTGTTTTCATTAAAGATTCCATTATGTGTTTCATATGACTGACTCAAATAATGAGTTGTATGAACAGTACAATAATGTACTTGCATTTGACATATCTAATTGACTTTTTTATAAATACAACGTGTAAATGAAAAATGTGTTTGATGTGCATACATAACCATATATTAGTTAATTGGTAGTTTCATTTTCCTTCTTCTCCTCATATTTTGGCATGCAATGAATGGTCATAGTGTAGTGCCCCTCCCTGATTCATCTTGTAGTACCCCTTCCCTGACCAGACTCTTTTAAATCTAGTTTGACCTTAGTTGACTTTTCAGTGGATATTAGTGGATACATAATATTGTGATATTTTACTTAAACTTTATGCGATGTTGTGATATACTTTGATTTAAGTTTCAGTGTATGTTGTCTATGCATTATTTCCCTTAATGAAGGTTAAATGTTATTTTTATTGGATTACTAACATGGACTGACACATTTACTTTATACGTGCGATGTGTTATATACGTGTTTTGTGTTTGTAAGTGTATGGGGTACGAGGAGATGATTTTCCTTCACTCACTTCGCTGAGACATGGAATGCCACGATTCTCCTTCACCGGTGTGTCTACTATGTTTGTATATATATGCATGTGAGGTTCGTTGATGTAGGAAATTGTAGGTACAAGTACCATGTAGGTACAAGGTATCGTCTCCACTTGGCTTCATAGGTCTGAGCATGCCTTATTGATCAGAGGAGATAGTTGTAAGGCCCTACAATTACCCTAGTCATGCTCAATAGTGAGTATTGTTAGTGGTCCATTAGTTACCTATGTCCGGTATGCAGGTCATGTGTTTATTTGGTTTTCTTGAGTTGCGTGTTATGCGTTTGTGAAATTAACTATTAAATCTTAAAGTGTTTAATTAGTTAAATGTGTTTATTACACATTCGTAGATAAAATGGATTAAATTAAATAGGACCCCTTTGTGTGATTAATCAATAAATCAAATTGTTTAATTCATATTACTAACAAGTTTGATTAATGGTTATTTTCAAAATTGCGAATTAAATCACTTGTATGTATTTTGGAAAAAGTTTAATAGAAATTGAAAAAAACAAAACTTTCTCATTGACTTTTTGAATAGAAATTTGAGTTTTAATTTGAAAAGGAAAAATAAAATTTGAAGAGAAAAGATTTTTTAAAAATTTACATTATGAGGAATGAATTTGATTTGTTGAGAAAAATTTCAACCTAAAATAGTTTTAGGTTAAATTTTTTCTATTTTCTACCTTGTTCTTTACGAGAATGGGAAAAGCTTTTTGGGGATTCAAAAATTGGTTTTCACCCTAGTGGAGGAATTTGCTCAACTGTGGGAATCAACTCTTCTTAGTTTTCTTCCAAGATTGCATATTGAGGTTGGATTTTTATTTAATACCTCTGCATTTTTTTTTTTAAATCATTTGATTTGAAAATCTCTGTGTTGTTTATGAAATTTTTGTGTTGCAAGTTAATTAAAGATTCTTGTTGGAAGAGGAAGGGTTTGAATTTAATTGAAATTTGAATCCCTTATTGCTTCATTTTTATTTTCCAATCAATTTTGGATTTGTATGAGAAGAATTGATTTCAAAACAAAAATTAAATTAATATTGGTTTAGTTGTTCCTATATTTTACTTGGCAAATTTCATATTTTATATTTTGTTGTTATTCCTTGTTAATTTCTTCCCAAAATTGGGGTTATTGGGTTGTTAGATAATCTCCATGGCTAGCTGTTATGGTCTCTATTATTATCTCTGAAAAATTTCTGAGTTTACTTGTTTGGGGGTTTATTGTTTTAAAAAAAATTAATTAAAAATATTCTGAGAAAATTATTTCTCAAAAATTTTCCCAGAAAATTTCCGAGTCTGTGTATACAGAGAGGAAAAATATATAAACAAAAAATTTATTTGGGGGGTTGTTTGGCATGCCAATTTGCTCCACATAGCCAAAGGCTGTGGGGAGACCATGACATCGTCCCCCACAAGCCTTCCCTTTGAAAAAAGGAGGCCCACGTGGGTGGCCATGTGGGTGGGCCTTTAAAAAAAAAAAAGAGTATATAAAGTTTTTAATTTTTTTTTTTAAATTTTTTAAATTATTAATTATTAATATATATATATAGTTTTGTTTTTTAATACATGGAGAAAAATATATTGGGTTTGGAAAAAAATTAAATTAGATATTTAATTTTAAAAAAAAGAAATGATTATTATATTTTGGAAAAATAAATATCAATATTAATATTTTAATATATATAAAAATGAGATATTGGTTTTAAATTTATTTTGAGGTGTTGATATTTATTTTATGGTGTAAATGAAATATAGATGATTTAGAAAACCTTGGTCGACTTGTATTTTAAATGAGATGAATTTTTTTTTATCAATTTAGATCAGCGAAGATGTGAGTTTACTTACTGTATTTGCCTTTATCTTGAAACTGCAAGTCCCTTGTCGAACGTATCAGATTTTGTCATGTGGTTGCCTTCATGTCTGTTATTGTTTCTTGTCAAGGATTTGTCAATTGTTTAACCTCGTGTGAGGGCTTGTTTGGCCAAGTGGTTTTCTATTATTTTGAACTCCGTGTACTATTTCATGTGTATACCTTGGTTTTGGGAGTTCGTCTGATTTTTAGTTAAGTGTCATATGGGAGAGTGGATTTCGAGTGGGGGCCGCCCCCAAAGTGGTAAGCAGGATAACCCATCGAACGTTTGTCTAAATAAGTGATAACTTAATAATATATTAGGGGGATTGATAGATGAAACATTAAGTAAGATAATGTGCCTAACTCATGGTTGAGTGCTAGTACAAACTCAGAATGCAACAAGAAGGCCTCGAATGGAAAACCAACAACCTTGTCCTCACGAAAGGATTGTTTGGGTCCACATGAGACTTGGATGGGGCTGGGGGTTCAGGAGAGGTTACCAAGATAACCCAAGATGGGGGCCGAGATCTATGGAGGCCTGTCAAGATAACCATACCAAGCTATGTGATGACACTCTTCCCTTATGGTCACTAGTGTGTAGTCTTGTTGATTTCACCCGATTTTGATGTGGAGTCATGCTCCACGAGTGTTACTTCCTATGAGTCTCTCTGATGTTGTGAGTTCAACCATGTGTGTGTGTATACCTTTAGATTGCTAGCGGGTGTGATCGTTTATGCTTTTTGTGAGTACCTGATATTCATGTTAGACCATGGGATGCTTATGATGGATTGCAAGGAATTAGTTTCGTTGGTGCTCCAGTTGTTCACTTTTATTTACTCCATACCATGTTTCAGATGGATCCTCTTTCTTCTTCTCAGATCATTCATGTATATCTTAGACCCTATGTGGTCATATGTATCATTGGTTTGTGTACGCCTTGATGGCAGGATGTGATTGATGTAAACCTTATGTATTTTTCACCTTTTATTTTATAGAATGGTCTTGCACTTGAAGCAGACCCGAAGACATAGCCCATTAGGGGTGAACTCCATTATCAATTTGTGTGGTATGGTGTATGTGTTCATTTGGTTCCTTTTAATTTTGGATGCATGAATGACATTATGGTTAGAATGTATAATGTAATTTAGGTGATATTAATCTTAATTGTATGTAAGAAGTTATTAATTAAATGTAGTAATATAGATTACGATGGATGTAGCTTAGTGATGTAATGTAGCTTATGTTAGTTGAATAAATTCAATCATGCTAGTTTAATCACTTATGGAATTTTATTGCTATGTTCTTGTGGTAATCATTCTTTCATGAGTAAGTATAATCAATCTCATTGTTAATTGGATTAACAAACCTTAATG
Organism: Cryptomeria japonica; assembly: GCF_030272615.1. NCBI lineage: Eukaryota > Viridiplantae > Streptophyta > Pinopsida > Cupressales > Cupressaceae > Cryptomeria > Cryptomeria japonica. The sequence continues at coordinate 610,590,745 of NC_081413.1, read as the reverse complement.
TTCATTGGATTAATCTAGTAATCTTCGTTGGAAACCCTTTAGGTGTTTAAGTTAAGTCTTCCGCTTATGCAAATGTTATTGCGATGTTTAATTTAATGCATCTTTAAATTCATTAATGTTTTAAAAAAAAATTATTTGCACTCTTTTCAAGAGTTTTAGTTGAATCCTTTAGGGTTCCTTGGCGGGGCATTACACATATTGTCTTTTTGTACATCAAAGGAATATATTGATCTAGCTTAGTCTACTTTATGATGATTTGATGGTATCATGTTATGTACTAACCCTATTTCATGATTGTATTGGATATGATGATGGATATATATTTAATTATTATTCATGATGGATCATATTGCTTATGGGATTTTGATGACATTATGATTACGCTAACCCTGCGCTATGATTATGATGATTGAGTTGATGCTACGATGTTTGTGATTGTCTTCTAGAGTCTTCGTGATTAGAGATGATGTCATACCACTCAATGTGAGCACGATATGACGTTGTGATTTTCAATCACTTGCCTGATCATTTATGATGTATATGTGTTTTATATATGTTGTATTGCGTTTAGTGGTGAATGAAGGATTGCAAGTACTAGACATCGACTCCACCTGGTCTCATAGGTCTGAGCGTGTCTTTATCCCAATGGAAAGTTTTCAGAGATGGCATTTGTTTCCCTCTCATACTCTAGGCTTAAGAAGAAGATACTCTTGTCAATTAGTGTCTTGGCTTGAGTCATTGGTCTACGTAATGTGGTATGTTGTTTAACCTTATGTCGGGTTGCCTTGTGAGTTTGTGATATTTATTAATTAATAATTAATCGGTTTATATAGTTTATAAATATTAAATTAAATCAATAGATGACATTGATATTTAATATTAATGTGTGATTATTATTATTATTATTGGAGAATTATTATTCATTAATGTTTATTTTATGGATTTATATTTTATTGGTTATTTGAAATTGTGGAAATTAATTAATCAATTACTACATATAGCCTACTGGCATAAATTATTAAATAATGGCTAGTACGAATACAATATATTTATACATATTTATTTACTCAGAGTTTATAATTACTTAATAATTATTTGGTGGAATTATATTAGTTGAGTATTTATGCTTATCAATACACCCATTTATTTATTTATTATTTATTTGATTATTTTATATGTATGTGGAGGATATTTATAGTATTGAGTTTAAATTATATTGGCTAGAGCATTTGTATCTATACATTTAATTATTAGTTTATTTATTTTTGGCTTATCTATTTATTGGTTATATATTATTTATTTATTGTTTAATTACTAGATGAGTATTTATGTCTATTCGAACATTTATTTATTTCTTTTCTTTATTGATTATTTATTGTTTATCTAATTAATTTTTAGTTTTTTTGCTCGGTAAAAGGTCTAAGCCATATTTTATTAATAAATAAAATTACAATCTCCGCTTAGTGCGGGCACTAGTAGGAAAGAGCAGAGAGGAGAAAACCTTCGGCCTTGCCCAGGACCATAGGTCTAGTCAGTATCTAATATCATTTATTAATTTACATATAATCTTTAAGAAATTCTTCATTCTGGTTGTTCAAAGAGCCCTTCATAGCTAGTCTCTACAATTTCCAACGAGTTAACTTGCTTCTACCAGACTTCGTTGTTCACTGTTGCCGCTTTTCCCATATTTTTTGCCTTTTGCTTTTCCTGCAAAACAAATTCTCAAGACAATCCTACTGCAAACCACTTCATTTAAGTGTTAGTACAAAAAAAAGAAGAAGAAATAGTATTATCTCTGCATACTTTCCATTGTTGTTATTATAGCCCAAGCTTCTTTCATATTAAGTTAGCATAAAAAATTGCTGGCTATACTATGAAAGATTACCCAGGCTACAATAACAATAGAGGTATAAACACTAGTCAACAAGAGACTGATAATAATGCAACCCATCTATCCTGTAATTCATGATCTTACCATGATATTCTAGTCTTATAGACGTCTAAATGTAGATGTTGAATTAAACCAATATGCAAGAGTTACTAGAGTATTTCCTGTTACTGCATTTTAGTATATGCCTTATTCAAAGAAACATCCAGATTCTAAACTTCACTAATTTAGTATATCTATATGTTTTGAAAATATCATCAAGTAAGTATCTTACCCTTCGCTATCTATGCTATAACAGATTCATACATTTCTAAGCCATCCTTATATTAGAGTGCTTACATAAATAGTTTGATATATGCCTTGTACTAATTATAGATCCTACATCCCTATGTATTAGATTAGTTATATTAGTAACTGCAAACAAAACCATGTTATGAAAACTTATTATTCCTCCTTATCATCTACGACTTCCATTCTAGAGGCTTGTGTTTCTTTAGCCTCCATATCACTAGGATTATCAGCTTGGAATGGGGCCCAACCCGCCTCTACCGTATAACTTACCCACCATTCACCTTTTGGCTCTTCTACCACACCAAGCCATTGTTTGAGGAATGCAATGCTCCTTGTTATCTCTGTTTTCCTTTGGCGGCATAGTTTCTGATCTTTACTATTGAGAATAGGCCTCTTAAACTCTATATTGAGAGCCTCTTCCTTGTCTATGGCTTCCGTAGCTTTGGTGTAATCTTCTAGATAAGTTATATATAGCTTGTCATCCACACATTTAATAGCCATTTCTAGGTTAACTAGATATGGTTTTTTAAATATTAGCCTTCATAGTGAGACTGTGACTGCTTTATCTTCTCCCATTGTGAGCAATATTACTGCAAACCCTACTAGGATGTTGCTATTGACTCATTTCCTATATTCTGAGTATATAATCTCATTGCCCAGAATCCTTTTGGTTGCATGTATGACCACATCATCTTCTAATATCAGAATAACAAACCAACGTTTGCTAGAGATCTCTCTGAGAAAGGACATTTCATGCTTCTTAGGGAAAAGACAAATACTAGAGTCCATCTTTTACATAGATAAATGGTGGGTGCCTCTACTTAGATATACTAATTTTGATAACGGGTATTATTGGTAAATCGAGTTGCAACCCTAGTTATGCCAGGCTTTTCTCATGATGGTCTCCCATTCACCTCCTAGTAAATATTATGATTATCTTCTGATAACTCTAACATATTTCCATCCCCATATTGCCCTGATGTAACGACTATAGGAGTGCTAATTACTTTTTCATGACTGTCGACTAGCCTTACTCCCTAGCCTCTCCAATGTATGATTGCTCAAGCAGTCGAGTAGTGCCTTTATGATGATTTCTGACATATGTTGTATATATATATATATATATATATTTGTGTAACTATATATATGCCTAGTTATATTTATGTCCATGTATGTATATACATATATAACTATATGCATATATATATATATATACATATTTATATATCTATATATATATGCATATATATATATACATATTTATATATCTCTATATATATGCATATATATGTATTTATATATAGATTTAAGTATATGCATATATATCTTTGTCAAATATGGGAGATTTCCATCCCTATGTTGTCTTGTCATAGCGACTATAGGGCTATTGATTTTTTTTCCCTTGTTCTATGTTTTCCTTACACCCTAGCATCTCCAATGAATGATTGCTAAGGGTTTGAACCGTACCTAAATGATAAGGTATTGACATATGTGATGGTATGATGAAAGAATAAGTATTCGGTAGAATATTGAGAGGGGGGCAAGAATCAATATACTCAAAAACTAATACAAAGCTCCCAAACTCAAATTCAATTATACAAAGTAAACATATCACAATCAAGATCAAAATTCATAAGAATACTTGACATCAACCAGTTTGACTGTTATGACAACTTAACAGTAAACAACTCCAATCTTGTAAACATCAACAATACTTAATCATATCTCAACATATTCATCTCTCAATGCTTGTAGTTATCATGCCTTATCAAAAGTTAATCAAACCAACAAATAAGATCATAACCACAAAAACATTCACCACTTGACACAAATGTTTATACATGGAAAATCCAAATAGGTAAAAACCATAGTGAGATGAGACTCACAAGGATATCTATCTGAACTCTTCTGAAGTTTGCCCTGTTAAGAGCCAAGCCTGTTAAATCTTTACAATAAGTTTTGTTAAGAACTAATTTCGGTTAGGAATCACCCGGTTAAGGGATTTACAAATATGCCTTGATGAAAAACACAATACCCTGTTAGGAGTAACCTCACTGGAGGATTTAAGAATCCAAGCTAATGGACCACCTTGTTAGAGGATTTAATAAGTAACCAATCTTGTTAGATCTTACCCGGTTAAGGGATTTCACTTCTACTGTAATTGTTAGAAAACAACAGGTTTTCTTGATCTATCTGAATAGCACTACATTTGCTTGATCAGATCCCTTTAAGCTTCAATATGCCTTTACTCAAGTGCAGATCCATTCACCGGTTAGGCATGACACACTCAACAGGTTTCTACCAATCTTGCCAACAACTTTTACAAACAACTTCATCGACCTTAAATACAAATTGATTAGGTCAGTAACACAACAAAAACCTAATTCTCATCATCAAGATTACAAACAAGTCGGTACAATCTTGACCATTAGAAATCATAACAATCTCTTCACATTCTTTAAGAAAATTCTAACCACTCCATGATCACTGCTTCATTAGACTTTGTAACTCATCACGCGTTATGCATTAGATGCAATCCACTTTCCTCCTTCCCTAGAAAACAAAAAAATGTGCCAAAACAATCTGAACTTATCCTCATACAATGATCACACATGTCTCCATCATTACTGCTCATCAAATAATAAACCAACAAACTTGATCGGTTAGGGTTTAACAACTAATAGGGTTTGCCGATTACATAGCATAGAAAGGTTTAACCCTTTACACCAGTTTACCGGTTCAACTCACAAACTTAACATACCAGTTTATAATATCTTCCACAAAGCTCTTCCTATCGATTACTAGACAATATGAAAAGCAACAATATCAACAATAACATGCATACCATTACTGGTTCAATTGACATCAATGGAAACATATCATTAATGCAATCTATATGCAAAATGCCAACAAACTAAAAATGCCAACAATCTCCCCCTTTGGAATTGATGGCAATACAAATATGAACATCTCTGATTGCTGTTGAGATTGGTGAATAGGAATCTTGGTTTATATTACCAAGTATTCACCTTTCTCTATCCGTCCTCAGCCTGCCGTTGGTTCACCTAACCATACACATAATTCATCTCCTCAATCACATACTTATTCTCCCCCTTTGACAACAATGCCAAAGTGAAAGTAAAAACATGTAATTTTGCTCTCACTATGCATCAACAACATATTGCAACTTGATGCCCCCCCTGTGGAATACATCCACTTCTTCATCAATCCATATAAAATTCTACAAGTAATTCAGGGACTGATGCAATCAGCATCATGCTCAACTAACTTCATGAAGAGGGACAACCCCCAATTGACTTCTAAGATACACAAAAATGGTCTTAGGTAAAGGTTTGGTAAAGATATTTGCAAGTTGCTCCTTGGTAGAAACATGCTCCAAGATAACATCTTTACTTTGAACTTTTTCCCTCAAGAAGTGATACTTCAATTCAATGTGCTTAGTCCTTGTGTGCAAAACAAAATTTTTAGAAATTTTTATTGCACTTGTATTATCACACAAAATCTTTGTTGGTTCTAAGATTTTCATCTTAAAACCTTCCAAAATGTGTCTCATCCAAATAGCTTGTGTTCAATTCATATAAGCTGCTACATACTTAGCTTCAACAGTATATTGTGAAGTACAACTCTCTTTTTTACTAATCCATGAAACTAGCCTTCCTCCTAGAAAGAATGCTCCACTGGTAGTACTTTTCTAGTCATCAATATTTCCTACCCAATCAGCATCCATGTATTCCTTCAAATCAAAATTTCTACCATATGGATACCATAACCCATAATCAACAGTACCTTTTAGATATCTAAAAATTCTCTTGGTTGTCATGATATGTGCTTCCTTTGGATTCTTCTGAAATCTAGCAACAATACCAACTGCATGGGTAATATCTGGTCAACTGTGAATAACATAGTGTAATTTGTTAGGTCTCAGAGACAACTGAGAGGGGGGGTTAATCAATTGTCTAATAAATTCAAACCAAAAAAAACTTAACCAACCTAAATGCTTAATACCGATGAACCAAACTTTATGTCGATAGACAGTTTATCAGTTAATTGCAATACCGACAAAGATTAATGCATGAAACAGAAAGACAATAACATCCACAACACATAACACCAATATTTGTATGTGGAAACCCTGTAAGGGGAAAAACCATGGTGGGAAACCTTACCCACAATCAGATGATACTACTGCAGATAGTATGTGTATACAAATGGGGTCACATGTAGAAAGGCCAAGCGCCTAGAGCTCACTGCTCAATCACAAAATAAGAGTCACATTGACTACAATTGGATGGTTAAATCCAATAAAGATGTACTGCTGAAAATAGCATCTTTCTATGCTGGATTCAGTACCGGTGTAGTTCTGATTGTCTTCACAAAAACCCTCCTTCAACCTTCAAATGATGTCTATGTGTAAAGCTCTTCTTATTCTCGCATATACCAAATTATTTGTTCCTTCACATTCCACACTTGATCTTACAAATAAGATCTTACATTTATATCATAACCTAAGACCAATTTTAGTAGGTCGGCTCTAAAAGATATTACAATAAAACATTTTACAAGTAAATCAATAACCGATGCAATAATCGATTCAATATATCGTCTTGATGCATTTACAACAATAATAAATCATCTCCAAAGCGTGTCATTCTGATCTGGAAAAGATAAACCTGTCGGTGCATAACCTGGACCTATTTGCCGGTAATAGAAAATAGGCAAACACAAATATACCAATGAACAAATCTCCAAGACAAAGTGTACAAGCAATGTCTTCGACATAACTAGGTGTTTTCCATGCCATTCCAAGTGCCAGTGAACATTATATCCTTCTAGTGTACCAGATACCGGTGATTGTGCATAAGTCGCTTGTTGGTGAACATTGTTGATTCTTCAAAGTGCCAGAGTTGATAAGTGTTAATAGGTATTGACATCAATGACAAAACCATATCAACATAACCAAAATACCAACATAATTTGCCAATCATTGACCTATATTCCTTTTCATCTATAGACTTAGATGCATCTTCCTTGGACAATTTACAACCTGTAACCATTGGGGTTCCAACTAGTTTATAGTAACTCATACCAAAAGTCTTCAAAACTTCTTTCACATACTTAGATTAAGTAATTAAAATACCATTCTTTATTTGTTGTATCTGCAAGCCTATGAAATTTTTCATTTCCCGTAATAATGACATCTCAAACTCAGTCATTATTTCATTTGCAAAAGTATTGCTCACCTCCAAATATAATGTCATCAACAAATACTTCACTGACTAGTATTTCATCTCCTTCAGACTTGAGATAAATGTTGTTGTCATCACTAGTTCTAGCAAAGCCTATCTTCATCAGATGTAAATGAAGTCGTTCATACCATGCTCTCGGTGCCTGCTTTAATCCATACAAATATTTATGCAATTTGGATACCATCTCTTCTTTATCTATCAATGCATAACCATCAGACTACTCTATATAAACCTCTTCTTCCATTATCTCATTCAAAAATGTAGACTTAACATCCATCTGGTATACCTTGAAATTCTTATGAGATGCAAATGCAAGTAAAGTTCTGACACCTTCCAGTCTTGCTACTGGTGCAAAAGTTTCTCCATAATCTTCTCCTTCTTCTTGCACATAACCTTTGTAGACTAATCTTGCCTTGTTGTGAACTACAACACCATCTTCATTTAACTTGTTTTTAAACACCCATTTAGTACCTATAACATTCTTTTTTACCAATCGGGGTACTAGGGTCCAAGTGTTGTTCTTCTCAATTTTATCCAATTCCTCCTCCATAGCTTTAACCCAATGATCATCACCAAATGCCTCCTTAGCACTTCTAGGTTCAAAGGTGGAGATCATGCAAGAGTTCTCTCTTATTCTCCTTCTAGTTAGTACTCCAACATCCTTATCCCCAATAATCTATCCAGGACTGTGATTCAGTATCACATACCTAGGAATAACATGATCATTCTCTTCAGGTTCAACTTCTTCATTATCATCTTCTTCTGAATTTATTTGTTTTGATTGAACAAGTACATTAGGATTTGCTTTATCGATTTTTGATTTAATAGTTTCAGGTTCCAAAAGAAAAATGTAAGGATCCTCATCCTTTTTCTCTAAACTAGTTCCTTCAGAGACTTCAGGACATTCATCTACACAAACATCAGCACTCTCAACAGTTCTTTGTGTCTAGTTGTTGAAGCATTTATAGGCCTTACTCTTGGTGGAATATCCAAGAAATGTTCCTTCATCACTCTTAGCTTCAAACTTGCTTATGTAATCACCTCTTTTAATAAAACATTTGCTTCCAAATATCTTAAAATAACTAACATCAGGTGATCTCCCATACCAGTATTCATAAGGGGTTTTGTCCTTACCTCTTTTCACTATAACTCGGTTTATTGTGTAGACGTTGTACTTACAACTTCTTTCCAAAATATTTTCGCTACACCTCCTTGTATCAACATAGTCCTAGTAGCTTCAACCACTGACCAGTTGTTTCTCTCTGCTATACCATTATGTTGTGGTGTCCTTGGTGCAGAAAGTTGCCGCTTGATACCATTCTCATCACAGTACTTAGTGAATTCCTCAGAAGTAAATTCACCACCTTGATTTGTTCTCAAACATTTTATCTTTTTGCCACTCTCTTTCTCAGCTAAGGCCTTGAATGCCTTGAATTTACCAAAAGCTTCATTCTTATCCTTCAAGAATGTGACCCACATCATCCTTGAATAATCATTAGTGAAGATCATAAAATATTTGTCACCTTGAATGCTTCTTGTTCTTATTAGTCCACATAGATCTGTATGAACCAAATCTAACAAGTGCTTTGCTGAGAAGGACTTTCTCTTGAAAGTTGAAGAAGTCATCTTTCCTAACTGACATTCTTTATAAAGAGCATTAACTGGTTTGTCTAGCTGAGACAGACCTCTTACTGTCTTAGACTTGCTCACTTTAACAATATTCTCAAAATTTATATGACAAAATCTCCTATGCCAAATCCAACTATCATCTATCTTTGCAATCAAATAGTTGCAAACTTTAGGATTAAGATGAAATAGATTACCTCTGGTCTATTTCCTGGTTGCAATCAATTCACCTTTGTTGTCAAAGATTTTTCACATACCATTTCTAAACTCCAGTGGATATCCTCTATCATTAAGTTGTGCCACACTCAAAAGATTCTTCTTTAGGCCTTCAACCCAATAGACATCATCATCACTGCTCTTCCCATTAAGAGAAATAACTCCCTTACCTTTAACCATACAGGGTGAGTCATTGCCAAATCTAACAACACCACCATCAATTTTCTTCAAGGAAAGAAATTTTCTCTGATCACCGGTCATGTGATGTGAACAACCACGATCAATGATCCAATCATCAGAGTTATCCATCCTGGATACTAGTGCCTTCTGATCTGATGTTTCTTCCTTAATAGCTACAAACACAATATCTTCACTAGCATCATCATCAGATTCTTCATCAGTAATACCACTATCAATAGCTACAAGACAATCTCTCTTGCCTTTACCCTTATACTTCTTAAATTTGTCTCTCTTGTATTCATTTTCACCACTAGAGAAATTAGTTGCTTTATGACCAATCTTATTGCATGCAAAACATTTTAAAGGTAACTTACCTCTATATTTACTAGTGCCTCTAAGCAATTGTTTTGCCAATAATGCTTCAAGTTCCAGTAAGTTGTCTTCATCATCAACATCTCTGCTGGATCTAGATTTATAGCTATGGTCGATATCTCTACTTCTTCTCACAGATGGGTTAGAGATAGAAGCTCTGAATGCAGATTTTGATTTTTGTACACTACCATCATAGCCATTTAATTCAAAAGCAGTACGTTTGCCAATAATAGAGTCAAGATTTACCTTTGTCTTGTCAATGGATTTAAGCTCTTGAATAGCTACAACTCGGATAGCATAGACCAGTAGCAAGGCTCTTAGTACCTTATTGATCACTGTGGCATCTTCCACTTTCCCTCCTACACTCTTTATTTCACCAACTATCTCTTTTATCCTTTGACCATACTGCTGGATATTCTCACCTTCAGACATTCTCATGTCATCAAACTTTCCTCTTAGACTCTCCTCTTTAGCAATCTTAACATGTTCATCACCGCTATAAATCTCTTCAAGTTTTTTCCATACTTCATATGTAGTTTCAAGACCATGAACATCTACATATTTAACATTAGATAGGGAACTGATAATAGTCTCTAATGCTTGGTGATTTTCTTGTTGTTCTTTCTTTTGATCATCAGTTAGGGTTCCAGTAGGTGTAATATACTAAGTTTCTATATGATCCCAATATTGACTACCAAGACTCTTGATGTAAATCTTCATTATGTCGCTTCATATTATATAGTTATCTTTGTTGAATTTAGGACCTTCTTTCTTCATCATGATCTACAAGATCTTTTCCTCAACCTATTAGGCTTTTAGATTAAAGAGGACCTAAGATGCTCTGATACCAATTGATGGTATGATGAAAGAATAAGTATCTGATAGAATACTAAGAGGGAGGGGTGAATCAGTATACTGAAAAATTGATACAAAGTTCCCAAACTCAAATTCAATCACACAAAGTAAACCAAGCTTGTTAGAGCTTACCCAGTTAAGGGATTTCACTTATGTTGTAATTGTTAGAAAACAACAAGTTTTCTTGATCTGTCTGAATAGCACTACATTTTCTTGATCACATCCTTTTAAGCTTCAATCTTCTTTTACTCAAAGTATAGATCCATTCACTGGTTAGGCAACTACACACTCAACATATTTTTTCCAATCTTACCAACAACCTTTACAAACAACTTCATCAACCTTAAATACAAATCAATTAGGTTGGTAACAACAAAAAACTAATTCTCATCATCGAGATTACAAACAAGTTGGTACAATCTTGACCGTTATAAATCATAGCAATCTCTTCACATTCTTCAATAAAATTCCAACGGCTCCATGATCACTGCTTCATTGGACTTTGTAACTCATCACGCGCTATGCATTAGATGCAATCCATTTCGCTCCTTCCCTAGACAACAAACAAATGCGCCAAAACAATCTGAACCTATCCTCATATAATAATCACACGTGTCTCCATCATTACCACTCATCAGATAATAAACCAACAAACTTGATCGGTTAGGGTTTGTAGCGTCGTAAATTGTACGCACTTGCTAGGGTGGTACAATTTCACACCTAGTTTAGCACCCGCCTTGGTGCATTTTGCATTTTGCATTGCATTTCCCCTTTAGCACTTAATTAATTAAATTAATTAGGTCTAAGGTTCTATTTCATCATCTCCCATATCATAAAGTTGGGCCCTTTTCATTAAAGTGTGCCCCTTTCATTTTATTCCTCCAATACATCATTTAATCAAAAACCCTAATTAGGTCCTATTTTGAACTTGGGGGCTTGATTTCAGGGGTCAAAACATCTTGAAATCACCTATAACTTTGGGATTCTCTCTAAAATCATCATATCTGATGGCCCTAAAAATTTGGTGAAAAGTTGCCAGGACCATGGCGCCCGGAGTGCACACGGTCCCGAACATTTTTCTCGAAATTTTAGGAGCGCGATCCAATCATAAAATAAAGCTTAACCCCAAGAAATTGGCGGGAGATTCAATCTCTAGGTTAGCCAAAAGTTGAAATTAAGACCTAGGGTTTCATATATAAGAGCTCTCTTTCTTCATTTGAAAGGATCCGAATTTTGGTTTCAAGGACCTTCTATGCAGCGAAAGAGCAGATCTTTGAAGACTTCAACAACATTCAACATCCATCCATCAAGCATTCATCAATTTCATTCATTTAGGGCTTTGAAGGCATTGAAGAGCAATAAGGGATCACCGACTGAAGATTGGCTTGTAACCCCCCTTGGGGTTGGGTATGATTTCATGTTGTTTTCATGTCTTTGCATAAGCCTCATTATATCATTTGTATTCATGCTTTATATCACTTTGCATCTTGATTTGGAGCATTTACATTATCATTTACAAGCAATTAGGGTTTACTTTCTAGGTTGCTCTAGTTTGCTTACTTACATTTTAGGATCTTGCACACACACAAGGTTTGCACACACACTACTTTTACAATACAACTTGGCTATTTGTGGAGGTGGAAATCACCAAAGCGGGGGTTTGACTAAGGCAAAACCCTATATAGCCGCCCACCATACCTTTTCAGATATAAGTGTAGATTTCGGGATTCGGACGACGCCGCAAATTGTAGATCTGGCAGAAGCAGATGGAAACTGAGCTACACACCAAATTTCAGGGCAAAAGACTAGGATAGGGGAGTGGGGCGCCCTGGTCCTACCAGGACAGGGGCGCTGGGCACCCTTGTCCTTCTGTCAGACAACAAGTTTCAGCATTTTCCGACAGCTTTTCAAGTTGCAAAACAACAGTTTCAGGAGCAGAATCAGGACAGTGGCGCCTGCACCCCCGTCCCGAACATTTTCACTCAGATTTTAACTCTGAGTATGCATCTACATTCTTATCTTGTCCATGTGTTTACAGCTTTCCATTGTTTAATCTCAATTCTGCAATCTTGTTATTAGTCCATACTTGCACTTTGGGGTTAGGAATTGAACTTGCATCATTCTATCTATCATTTGCAACAAAGGAATAGAAATCCTAACAGGTAGCCCGTGGCTTTCTCTTCCACAAAAATAAGTAGCCAATTGTGTGATGCCTCTAGGCTCTTTCGTATTCCACAATGTGTGTCAAAAGGTAGGATTAGGGCATGTTAGACTAGTCTCGCTTTTTCCCCCACACATTTTGGTGAACCTGATGTGAACTTCCAATCTTCTCTAATTCTAATTTATGTTTTCAAATTTGAGTGTTTATGCTATTTCAAAATCAAATTTGTATTTACAAGTTTTAATTTCTTGCAAGATTCAAAAATTTGGAGGAAATTTTTGCTAAAACCCTAATTTTTCCAATTCAAAGTTGAACTTGTGGATAGCTTAATTGGGATCAATAATTTCAAATCTGATTTAGGAACTCATTTGAATCATAAATTTCATTTTCTAAATCTACATTCTAAGTGCTTGCATTGGTTAAAATTAAACATTCCCTTCTTTGCATGTGTTATCGTTTGAAAGAGGAAAATTGTTGTCATGATGCATTCATTTCATAGATGTGATAATGGGTTAGCTTCCCTTGTTTCAATTTTTCCTTCTCCTAAAGAACCTCCCCCCATCTATAACAACATTTTAGTGCCTAAAAGAGTTGCTACCAATCCCTTTGAGACTCTCCCATGCTCTAAGGATGAAGACTTTAAGAGTGATCTTGACAATTCTCCTAAAATGTGCCCTTCCTATTTACCTATCCTAGAGGAAGAGGATGATATCATAAACACCTTTCTTAATGTTACTTCACCTTCCCTACATGATGCGTCACTAAGTGAAAAGGTATTGATGGAAATTGACTTATTTTCTCCTAAAGTTGGTCCTTCCAATGGGGGCATGTTTGTGCAACAAGAGGTTATGAACACTTCTTTCAAAGATCTCCTTCCTAAGCATGAATCTTTAGAGAAATATGTTCATGTTCCTCCTAAAAAACACTCCCTTCATGAGGATCCTTTTGTGCAAGAAGATGACATTATCCCTACATTTCCTAGTGATGGCATTTCCTTTTCCAACAAAATTCCCACTAGAGATGATGAATTAATGATAAATGCTTACCCTTCTCCTAAAGTTTGTCTTACCCATAAGCATCCCTTAGAGAAAGAAGATGAAATAGTAAGCAATTTCCTTAATTCTCTCTCCCCTAAAGATCATATTGAACATATTTTGAGGAAAGAGGATGAGTTTAACATATCTATTGATGCTCTCCCTCCTAAGGATGAGGAATTAATAAACAATGTTATCTCCTCTCCCGAAATTGACAATACTTCAAACATTCCTTTCAACCACTTCACTATTTGGGATGAACCATTAGAAGAAGGCGTAGATTATTCTCTACCCCATGAGAGAACCCTAGCTGAAGGGGATGAAATCAATATTGAAAACTCCCTTGATAGTTTCTCACCTTCCTTGAATCTCACTTATTCTCCCTCTCCTCAACTTGGTTCTACTCATAAGGAAGCCCTAGTTCAAGGCAAGATGGTTAACATCTCTTTCAAAGATCTCCCTCTCAAGAGTGAGACTTTAGAGAGTAATGTTGATCCTTCTCCTAGAGAGTTTATTCCCCATGTAGATCCTTTGATGATAGAGGATGATATGACCTTTCCTAGTATTACTCTGCCTACTAGAACATCAATGCCTACCCCTTGTCTCTCTCCTAAAATTGATTTAATCCATGATGAGATTTTAGTGCAAGAGAAGACTATCAACAATTCTTCCAACACTTTTTTTCATTCCCCTAAACCATCCTCAATCAATTTGATACATGTGAATGAAACACCTAACAAACCTCTCTTCACTGTCCAAGGTGCTTGTCCTTCTCAAAATTCTCAACCTTTAAATAAGCCTATCTTAGTGGTTCAAGGTGGTTATGCTAATGATTCTTTTTGCACTCCTAACAAACCTATTATTACTGTGCAAGGAGGTTATTCTACTAAGAGCCCTTATGAGTATGCTAAGCAACTGACTAGAGAGAGTTATAATGCGGTTGCTCATACCTATAATACTAGAAATAATAGGCAGCCTAATCCTCCTCCTGTTACTCCAGTTTCTCTTCCTAATCCTCAACCAATTCTTCCGCAAGCTCCACATATTTCACAAGTTCTTGGTAAGGAATATGATCTCATAGAACAACTTAAAGCTACCCCTACTAAGATATCCCTTTGGGATTTGATCCAAACTTCTTCTGCTCATCATGGAATGTTACAGGATGCCTTGAAAGATTTGAATGTTCCTCCACCTAATACATCTAGTAATATAGTGTCTTTGGTTAACTCTGTGATGAATCCTAAAGCTCAAATTGTGTTTACTCAAGATGAGTTGCCTACTAGCGAAATTCAACATCAATATGATCCCTTGATGATTGTGGTTATCATAAATGACACTGCTATAAGACGAACACTGGTAGATAATGGTTCTGGCCTTAATGTGTGTAGCATTAATCTATTGCATAAGATGAATGTGGATACATCCCTTATTGAGCTTGACTCTCGTCCCATTTGAGGCTTTGATAATGTGGCTAAGTCTTCATTAGGTATTATCACCTTACCCATCACAGTGGGACCTGTTACTTTGCCTACTCCTATCCATGTTATGTTAGGAAATCTAACATACAACTTGTTATTAGGGAGACCTTGGATTCACAGTATGCAAGCTGTCCCCTCTACATTGCATAGACAAGTTAAATTTATTTATAATAATAAGGCATATACCTTGATAGGTGATACTAATTTTCAAGCTTGTTTGCAAACATCTACTTCCAAAGGGAGTTCTTCTAAGCCTTCCTCTTCTAGTGATGACTCGTTAAACAAGATACCTATGGATGAATCATCACCCTCTGATAATCAAAATTCTTTGGATGAGTCTAAAGTTCTTGAAGAAGATTCTTCTCAACTTGAATCTACACATGAAAAGGCTTTTGATCTTGAGAAGGTTCTCACAAAAGATGATTGGGGATCTCTTGATTTCAATCCCACCTTTGTAGGTGAGTATAGGGTTCCTCCTAGAGAGCTTAAAGTTAAAAAGAAGGAAGAAACTAGAGATCAATCTGTCTTACCTGAACCTATGAGCAATAATTTTGTGGCTGCTTCTCAAACTTCTTCTCCTCACATCTCTAATTCTGAAGAATTTGATTCTTTGTCTTATGAAAAACCACCTTCTCTTTCTAAAATGGCTAATCGTTATGGTCGTGGTTTCCATATTTTGGCTAAGAGTGGCTATAGTGGAAATGGTTGTGGCACAAATGAACAAGGAATCAAAATTCCTTTAGAACACAACATGCATGAATATTCATTTGGACTTGGATATAATCTTTCTAAGCCCACCAAAGCATCTAAAAGACCATCTCTCAATGTGAATGCTATATTTAGTAGTGATGATGATCTCACTTCAACTAAATCATCTTCTACTTCTATCAACTCTCATTCCCCTCATAAGGAAATCTTGGTGATGAACAAATCTCTTTATGGCTCCCCTCAAATTTCTAAATCCACTTATGAATCTTTATCTCCTATTCATCATAAAGTCCTTTCCTCCAGGGATAAGGCTCTAATAAATTACACTCATCTTTCTTCTAGGATTTCTCGTAACTGTCCTTCTTCAATTTTTATCACTTTATACATGTTTTTGATCTCACTTATAGTTGAGTATTTAGCATGTCATATTCAAATACCTCATTCAATCTATCATGTCTTTAAATAACATTAATGGCTATTATGTTGCTCATCATTATGTGACATTGGTAGCTCATTTACTGGGGGCTCATTGTCATTCATGATGGTACAATTTCAAGTGCAATCATATTTTTGAAGCAACATAATAGCCTAATTTTTCTATGTTATCTCTTGTTCCTATGGGGTAATAGTGTGGAAATATTGATCATCTTTTCTTTAGAATCCTCTTTTCCTAGATATGGGAGAAGATGTGTATTCTCTTTCTTATCCTACCCACTTCTTGTGAGGAGCATTTTACATACACTAATGTCTTGCTTGCATGAACTCATGTGAGTATGTAGTACATTTTTCTTATGTCTAAATCTCTCCCTGGAAGATTGTGTAAGTCCTTCTCATTGACCTTATCCTTAGGAGGCAATGATCTTTTCTTATTTTTATCTAAGGATCCACTTTTTCCTATTTCGTGTATGGTGTGAACTTTACTACTTGATGTTATTCCTTGTATGCATTTGTTGTTGTTTGTTCAAGGATTCTCTCTTACAAGAGGTATAAGTCCTTGACTACAACCTCTTTTGCACTTGGTAAAATACATCCATAATGAATTCACTCTCCCAATTGGGTTAAAAAGAGCGTCATCCTTCATTAAGAATCACTTTCACCTCACAAAAGAAGGAAGTATTTCATTCTTATTCTCTTCTTTGTCTTATTCTAGAAGGTGTTATATTTCTCTAAAACAATTCCTCTTGGGGATAGGTGTCTTTTGTACAAAGATCTCTTCTCCTCTAAGGATCTCCTTTACACATACTACAAGATATCCCTTTTTCAACTATCTTATCCTTGCTTAAAGAGTGCAAAACTCTCTTGCTTGGATCTATCACATTGTTGCATTTTTGGGGTATCTTCTTTTGTGATGAAGGTAGGTATCCTTGTTCTACTTTTCTTATGACATAAACATTACACTTTTTGAGCAATGGGTCATTCTCAGAACCAGAGCACAGACTCTTAGAGCGAGATGTCACGCTTTTGTACTATACATATATAGGTTGTAGCATACTCGGGCATAGACTCCTATGAGGTGCTTCTAACCTCCCTTACACACACATGCACGAGGTTGAGTGGAACTAGCAGTATAAGGCTAGAATTTCTCACTCTCCTCCCTTACATGGATCACCTAGACAAGATCTAGAGGTGAGAAGTCCATGTTTTCTCTCTCACTATTCTTCTCATGGATCACTAATGTGTGTATTCATGCTTTTTTCCTTTCTTTTCTTCTCTTTGCATTTTGTTTCCATCTTGTGTTAGAGAACTCTCAAATCCTCACACTCTTTGTTGTGTTGGAATTGAGATTTAGTCCTCTTTCTTACCAAATGATTCTCCATTAGTTTATGATCTCATATCAAATCTTCTTGTGAGCATTTGTCATCAATATTCTTTAACAATTCGAAGTGGTAAACATGATACCCTGTTTCAACTCACTAAAATTAGCAAGCCAAAACAGGGGGGGCATATAGCTACCCTCGAATTTTCATCACCTTCCTTAGTAAGCATTAGGTGATTTTGTGATCTAACATGTGGTTTTGTAGGTTGTGGTTCTTAATTGAGTACTGCAGATGTCATTGGGGGCTTCATCCGACAACTTATGGATATATCCTTTTTCAAATAATGTTTACTTTTCTGTACTTTAGCTTGCATATGCACGTAGTGTTCATATGAACGCTAAAGTGGGGGCTAAATGTAGCATCGTAAATTGTACGCACTTGCTAGGGTGGTACAATTTCACACCTAGTTTAGCACCCGCCTTGGCGCATTTTGCATTTTGCATTGCATTTCCCCTTTAGCACTTAATTAATTAAATTAATTAGGTCTAAGGTTCTATTTCATCATCTCCCATATCATAAAGTTGGGCCCTTTTCATTAAAGTGTGCCCCTTTCATTTTATTCCTCCAATACATCATTTAATCAAAAACCCTAATTAGATCCTATTTTGAACTTGGGGGCTTGATTTCGAGGGTCAAAACATCTCGAAATCACCTGTAACTTCGGGATTCTCTCTAAAATCATCATATCCAATGACCCTGAAAATTTCGTGAAAAGTTGCCAGGACCATGGTGCCCGGAGTGCACATGGTCCCAGACATTTTTCCCGAAATTTTAGGAGCGCGATCCAATCATAAAATAAAGCTTAACCCCAAGAAATTGGCGGGAGATTCAATCTCTAGGTCGGCCAAAAGTTGAAATTAAGACCTAGGGTTTCATATATAAGAGCTCTCTTTCTTCATTTGAAAGGATCCGAATTTTGGTTTCAAGGACCTTCTATGCAGCAAAAGAGCAGATCTTTGAAGACTTCAACAACATTCAACATCCATCCACCAAGCATTCATCAATTTCATTCATTTAGGGCTTTGAAGGCATTGAAGAGCAATAAGGGATCACCGACTGAAGATTGGCTTGTACCCCTCCCTTGGGGTTGGGTATGATTTCATGTTGTTTTCATGTCTTTGCATAAGCCTCATTATATCATTTGTATTCATGCTTTATATCACTTTGCATCTTGATTTGGAGCATTTACATTATCATTTACAAGCAATTAGGGTTTACTTTCTAGGTTGCTCTAGTTTGCTTACTTGCATTTTAGGATCTTGCACACACACAAGGTTTGCACACACACTACTTTTACAATACAACTTGGCTATTCGTGGAGGTGGAAATCACCAAAGCGGGGGTTTGACTAAGGCAAAACCCTATATAGCCACCCACCATACCTTTTCAGATATAAGTGCAGATTTCAGGATTCGGACGATGCCACAAATTGCAGATCCGGTGGAAGCAGACGGAAACTGAGCTACACACCAAACTTCAGGGCAAAAGACCAAGATAGGGGCGTGGGGCGCCCTGGTCCTGCTAGGATAGGGGCACTAGGCACCCTGGTCCTTGGGACAGGGGTGCTGGGTGCCCTGGTCCTTTTGTCAGACAGCAAGTTTCAACATTTTTCGACAGCTTTTTAGGTTGCAAAACAGTAGTTTCAGGAGCAGAATTGGGACAGTGGCGTCTGCGCCCCCCGTCTCGAACATTTTCACTTAGATTTTAACTTCGGGTACGCATCTGCATTCTTATCTTGTCCTTGTGTTTACAGCTTTCCATTGTTTAATCTCAATTCTGCAATCTTGTTATTAGTCCATACTTGCACTTTGGGGTTAGGAATTGAACTTGCATCATTCTATCTATCATTTGCAACAAAGGAATAGAAATCCTAACAGGTAGCCTGTTGCTCTCTCTTCCACAAAAAGAAGTAGCCAATTGTGTGATACCTCTAGGCTCTTTCGTATTCCACAATGTGTGTCAAAAGGTAGGATTAGGGCATGTTAGCCTAGTCTCGCTTTTTCCCCCACACAGGGTTTAACAACTGATAGGGTTTACCAGTTACATTGCATAGAAAGGTTTAACCCTTTACACCGATTTACCGGTTCAACTCACAAACTTAACATACCGGTTTACAATAACTTCCACAAAGCTCTTCCTACCGGTTACTAGCCAATATCAAAAACAACAATATCAGCAATAACATGAATACCATTACCACTTCAATTGACATCAATGACAACATATCATTAATGCAATCTATATGCAAAATGCCAACAAAATAAAAATGCCAATAATATGATGATGTCTACGCATATCTATAATATATTATATAGACTTATATATATATATATATATATATATATATATATATATATATATATATATATATATATATGTGTGTATATATACATATTTCAGTCTCTCTCTCTCTATATATATATATATCTATGTAAATATATATATTTTAAATGTGTATATGTCTATGTGTGTATATACATATATAATTGTATGCATAAAAGAAACCACTCAGAAGTGAAAGGTATTAAGTTTTCCAAATCCTCTTGTAATCATTGTGGTAAATCGGGTCATAAGACTAATGACTATAGAAATAAATCGGTTAGTCAAAAGAATATTTTCACCTTTGATGGTTAATGCCATAATTGTCATAAGTATGGCCACACTGCTTATGAGTGTAGATCTCAATCTAGTAGTATGTCAAATAGAAAAAGATTTAATGGACATTGCTTCACATGCAATAAGTTTCGACACAAATCTAAAGAATGCAAGTTGAAGTCAAATGTATCAAGATCACCGTTCAAACTGGCCAGTCCTAATAAAAGGAGTAATCAGTTCAATGCCATCTGTTCCATGTGTGGTTATTTTGGTCATTCTATAGAAAATTGCCGAATGAGAATGAGCTAGAGAGTTAATTCAGGACCATGGAGGACAAATGGTATGGCATGTTTCAATTGCCATAAGATCGGTCACTTAGACAGAGAGTGCAGAATCCGATCCTATAACCGGTCTGAAGACAAGAACCGGTTTAACAGGAAGAAAGAGAAAAATGACCTGAAAGGAAAGAAGACAATTGAAGAAGTGAGAAATGAAATCAACAAAACATGGATCAAGAAGGAAGAACGAAAAGAAGGACAAGATCATTCTAAAATCAAGTCATCATCCATCAGTGATGACAGTTCCTCTTCTAACTCGACATACCAATGGCTAGGGGGAGATGGTAAGATTATTTTTGTATCCCCTTTACCAATATAAAGTTATGTCTATCTACATAGTTGAGATGCATAAAAGTTAGACAAAAGTTCTTGTTTGATAAATTCCTTGTGAGTTAATTGTTTGTGTATTGGTATCGGTAACAAACAACCGGTAAAAGGCAAATCAGTGTTCCTTAAGTTGTAACTTTCTAAACTAACCGTTGTATCGTTACGTTGATAAATCTCAATGAATAAATTAAAAAAATGTCAACACATTTTCATTTACACTGATTTCTTGTGAACTTTCTTGAGCTCTTGTGCGTACAAAGGCGATTGAGATCTTGTTAGTAATTTTTGTGCAGAAAGTTCAAGCAGAGTGATAGTGGTGGTTGGTATTTTTCAGAAAAAGGTATTCAAACCTTGTTTGAGAAAAGATTGTTTGAAGGTCATCATGGCAGCGCTGATATCGACTCTTGTGTTGGTTGAAGCTATCAAAGAACCCCAATACGAGTTCAAGCTGCATCCAATGAAAGTTGGTGAGATTGACATGACCATGCCTTATCATGTGTGCCCTCCGGTGTATTGTTGGTTGAAGACATTTGTTCCTACATTCACTCCAAATTTGAAGAACTTGGAGACAAGTTCATTCAGAATGAGTTTAAAGGGTTCTGTGTTAATGATCAATTAAAGGCAGAATATCTACCTCTGAAGACCAAGGGTTTGTCAAATGTTGTTGATTTTCTTGATCAGTTTCATGATGAGTGGGTTAGGTATGTACTGAGAAGAGTTCATGATCAATTTTTGTGGCTAGAAGCTCAAGCACCAATCAAGATTACAAAGGAGGTGATTCAAAGAGTGATAGGGTTTAGTGCAACCGATGAAGCATTAACCCTAAGAACAATTTTATCATCTGAAGTCATTCAGTTAACCAAATCCTGATGTAATAGTAGAGAAATGACAATCACCCATATTGAGGATGCTAAAGTAAGATTTGCTTCTATTGTCCTGGGTTACATGGTTTATCAATCAAGTAGGATAAATAGTGTGTCGAGCGGTGCCATACATGATGGCTATCAAATTATCAAGGAGGATGCAACCTATTATATTTTTGAGATGATTAAAAGCCAATTTATGGTGAACATGGAAATAATTATGAAGGACAAGAGGAAATCTTTCAAATATGGCTTACTACTAGTATGTATATTTATCTATGTGCAAAAACATTTCCCCAGTAAGGGTAATGTAGTATGGTCTGAAGAGAAACCTATCATGGTTCAGATAGGTGAAATGATTAGGGATCTAGGAGATAGGTTTGGTGAAACAATATGGGGATAATTTAAGGAATTCCAAATTAGGATGCACAAGAGAGAAATAATTCCAACTGGTATAGTGCAGAAATACAAAGATGACATTTGCTTTCTTGTAGACATAGATTGTTGTATCATTCAAGCGATTCAACCTAGAACTTTTTGGGTTCCACCTATGGACTATGAGGTTGCAACAGGTATTGTTAAAATTCATGTCAATATGCTATTGTCCAAACTGGTAGACTCAAAGACAAAGAGATTTGGAACCTGTGAGGAGGCAAGCTCCAAAATAAAATAGGAACTTCAGGTGCCAATCATGAAAACAAAAGTAAGAAGAATGATTGATACTCTTGACAAGAAATATGGAGGTGAAGCATCTGGTGTCACTACCTCCACTGGTTCTAGTGAGAAAACAGGGGTCAAACCTAATAAAGATGAAGAATTAATAGGAGAAAAGAAGAAAGTGTCAAAGACAAAACCAAAGGGGACTGCAACAACCAAGCCTGCAACATATACAAAAGAAAAGGATTCAGGTACTCCTGTATCAGCCACAAGTAAATATAGACTGATAGGAGTGACTTATTCTAAAAAGAAGAAGAGTTAAGGAAAATTTGATACAAAGCTCAAAAAGGATGAGAAAGAGGGTGATACCATTGACACCCAATCAGATGTTGAAATTAAAGAGGTTAGAAGGAGTGGAAGAAACAAATCTCCAACATTTGATGAATTGGTTCATGGGATCAAATAATCTGGAGGTTTGTTTGGTGTTGGGAGAACATACTCCCTCAATAATGAAGAAGATAGAAGGAAAATTGAAGAAGCCCTGATCTGGAACCTGCATAAGTTTTGTAGAACTCCCAGTGAATTATATGGAATAATTTTTTTAGATTTGTAAGATCAAATTGAAGGGAGATGGAAAACACCTCTGGCTATTGAGAAAAAACACTGAATAAAAGCACTCATGGAAGTGCAACATGACTTAGACCTTGATCAAGCCTCACTAGTAGCTGAAGCATGCATTCAACATTTCAAGATAAGAAATAGAATTGGGAGAGTGGCAGTAGGTGAATTTCAAGCAGTGTACGAAGAAGGTGTTGCCTTGTGGAAGAAAATCATGAATCAACAAAAGGAAGCTGAAGAAGAAATAGAAAAGGAAACAAAACAGGATCAAGGTGTAGCTGTTCTTGATAAGGAAAAAGTTAAAGAAAAAGAATCTACTGAAGGTTTTGATGTCTTCTTAGTTACTGAGATTATAGGAAATTTTGTGTCAGACATTTCCAATCTGACAAAGGATGTTGAACAACTGATTCATACTACACCGGTGAAGGAAGCTAATCAAACTAAGCTTCCCAGTCAAGATGAAGTGATAGTTGAAGACATTCCTTATGAGGATACACCTCACAAAAGCTCATTGACACCAAATCTTATTCTGTCAAAAGAAGGCAAAGAGGAAGAGAAGAAAGTAGAGGATAAGAAAGAAATGATGGATACTCCTCTGACAAAGAGGAAGTTAGAATTAGAAAATGAAAATGAAAAGAAGAAAATAAAAATCATCACAATAGCTAGTTCAGAAGTTGAGACTGCAGATAAGGAAGAGGAAACAGAGGAGGAAGAAGAAGGAGAATTAGTCATTGATATAAAGAAGATGACTCCCAAGCAGCTGATGAATGTTGGAATCCAATAACACTGAGAGGGGGGTGGGGGGGGTGAATCAGTGTTCCGTCGATAAAATGAGATTTTAACTTTTTATAACATAAAAATATAAACCGATAAATGAAGAAACATATAACATGAAGTAAATAAACCGGCCACATGAATGACCACCATAACACACTGAATTTATATGTGGAAGACCTCAAAGAGGAAAAACCATGGTGGGATTTGTGACCCACAATATTAATTCATTGGTCATATGAAAGATATTACATAGAATGGGGCCTGCACATGCAAGAAGGCACACTGTCTAGAGCACACTGCTCAACACAAAAGAGTCTCACTGACTACAAGATTCTGCTGAGATAAAACAGTAATGGTGAACTCACAAAATGCATCTGCAATTCCAAAAAGGGTTTCGGTTATAGCTATGCTCTTTACCGGTTCATAAAACTTGAACCCTTCTACCAGTATCTCCTTTCCTCCAAGAATGATTTACAAACCATCTACTAATCATTGCATGATATTACTTTCACATACAAAATGACCTACATACATATCCTTCGCATCACCTTATTCTACTACCTTGTCATATTTCAAAATGACCTAACAGACTGACTTATATACCCTTTACAAACAATATGCTTTATGTTAGCTTACAATACAAAATATATTCAATGTTGGGCCTATACAATAATTACAAAATTATTTTACAAATAAAACCTTTCTGATCCCAGACTGATGTCGGCTTCACTGAAGTGCTGGATGCCGATGTTGGTGCCGATGATGACCCTGATTACTCCAATGCCGGTATCTGCTGGTATATGCCTTCTAGAGAATCTTGTTGCCATCAATGACAACACATGAATCCAATGAGTTTCAATTTCCAACAATCTCCCCCTTTGGCATTGATGGCAACACTCATGTGAAAAATGGATTCCCTACCGGTTCAACTGAAACATGCTCCGCCTGAGCTAATTGACTCTGTCTACAATATACTCTATCAGATATCCTCCCTCAAGGATTATATATTTTTCACATACATATACACTCCCCCTTTGGCATCAATGCTAAAGGCTGGTGAAAGAATAATTACAGATTACTTTACCAGAGCTTGACCAATTTCAAGATTTTTGGGTAAGCTTTATCTAGGAACTGTACACAGGTATCCCAGTTGGTTTTGAATGTTTCAAATATGGATACAAGTCCACTCAGTAAATGTGCAAGTGTTTCTTTCTTGGTGACTTATGCTGGTGTGGGCTTCACAAGCATATCCATACATTCCCCTTATGTACACCAAGTGAATCCAATCTTGGACTCACCAAACCTCTGAGACTTCTTGCTCTCTAAATAATCTTGTCTCTTTCCTTTTCAAAAGCAAAAATTTGGTTCTCCAAAGTCAAAATTTGTCCATGAATGGATGTTGTAAGTGAAGTTAGTCCATCAAAAGAATTAGCAATATTAGCAATCTATTCATGTAACTCCTTTATCCTCTTATCTACATTTGTTGTAAGAATTTCTATATTACAACAAACCCTATAGATGTTAGTACATTGTTTCAAAGAATTTTCAATAAGTATAAGTTTCTCTTCAACCTTCCTCTTCTCTATCTCAATAATCTAGTCAAAAGTGGCTTTCTTGGCCAGAGTAAATCTTTCAAGTGCTTTCCTGTCGGAAATATGTTATAATAATTGAAATTTTTAGATATGAGTTATATCAACGCCTTAAACTTTCCGGAAGGGCTTGCTTCATTTTCAATCATACAATTAGGAATCAATCTGTGCAAAATTGTTATTGATTGATCTATTATTCCTTTGTCTACAGATTCTTCCTTTATTAGCTTTTGAGTAGCCATCATCATTAGCTCTGTGGGACTCATCTCTATGATTGATTTCTTCTCAACTTGAGAAGTGTCAATAGCCAAAAAAAATTCTGGGGAATCAACTACCGGTATGGTATTGGGTGTCTTATCAGTATCATTTTCCTTATCCTCTCCTGGTGTATCCATTTTCTCATCCTCTTTTGCACCAGTGGATTCGCCACTTGGTGTAGTATCTGTTACTGTTGGTGGAGTATTATCCACAATGTTATCAGTATCCTATACATTATCTATTTTACCTTGCTCAGCCTGTACAAATGTTGTCTCTGTCGGTTTTATCTGTACACTCTCATCAGTTTTAGGTTTAACTACTGGTTCATTCAAAATTTGATCTGAACTTCCCAAAATTCCTTTCCCTTTAGATCTGTCCGGAATGGTGGGAATTGTTGCCTTAGCAAATTCTTCTTGAGAAGTGAGAAAATTAGGATTCTTTTGGAATAGTTTATCCCAACCATATTTGATCTCATTTATTATCTCATTCACTCTACCCATCATTAAGCTTATTTGTCGGGGTTTGTTGCTAAATATTATTCTATTTGCAACTTCTATATGTCTTTTCATTTCCTCATTATTTATAGAACCACACATACTCAAAAGTTCAACTTCTTTAATCTCTCTGTCCCTCCTGATTGCATCTAACTTATTATACAATGATAAAGGAATTTCCTTCAAAATCTCTACCAAAGCCTTCTTATATATGTCTAAATGTAACGAAATTGCTTCTTCCATTTCATTTTGCTCATTATCATCTAAATCTTCATAGAAGTTTGACAAATTCTTCAAAATTCCATCTTTAGTTACCTCATCTATGTATTCTGCACAAGTCATTGGGGGGATGATGGTAACATTACTAGATTCAATTGCTTCATCTATCACACTCTTTTTCTTCTTGTTGGGGGTTGCAGGAGCGGATGGATCAGGCAACCTCTTCTGAGTAGGTTTCCTTGTCGGAGGTGTGGATGTTGTTGTTACCTTTCTTACTAGCTTCATCCTTGGTTCCACCTTCTTCTCTTCTACCAGAGACTTGTCAGCTTTCTTCCTCTGTACCCTTCTAAATGCAAGAGGTTGATTATCCTCTAGATCAGAGTCAAAAGTGATAGAAGAAATGAAAGTCTTAGACCTCTTTACCTCAGGAGCACTAGCTACTACTGGTGGATCTACCAGTTTAGATCCAAAACCTAGTTCTGTATCTATCCCATGAATTACATTTTGTCTATCTTCTTTTCTCTCCTTTTCTTGTTGAAACCAATTTTAACCTCAAGAGCCTTCTCCTCTGTAGTGCCAAAGTGTTCAACCTTATCATCCAAAGGAGAATCAATCAACATTTTAGCATATAGCTCCAAGATGTTGTCATCTACTTCATACCCCAATTCAGTGACCCATATTGTTCTAGGTTCCACTGCTTCCATCAGTGTCTCATCTATTTTTACCATGAAGCAAATATCAGTGGAGTATTTCTCAATAATGTGTTTGGAGATTCTCTCCCTCAATCTCATATTCTCTTGAAAAGTTTTAAAGTAGCCCCAAAGCTTCTCATCCCTATTACTGCCAAGTTTGGTGATTGCATCTTTGATTTGCATACTTACTGGTATGTCATGACCCCAACATTTCTTTCCCAAACCCAGTAGCTCATTTATGAAGTATAAAATCAAGCAGACAATAAGATTGCCAAATCGGAAAGTTCCTTTCTTAACACCTTTGATCTTGCCAAGATTTAACACTAATTCACTCCTTAACCATTCACACAGGTCATACTTTTCATTATTCTTTATCATTTGATATGCAACATGGATACAACAACAAGAAACAAAGTTCAATCAACTTGATTGAGTTATCTTGTAGCCGATGATCATGCTAGAAAATTTCATATATGTATCTTTGATGGTGCTAACCCTCATTGATCTTCCATCATGGGTTGCATCGGTGAGCATCTCAACTGCAGTGTTGGAGATCTTCTTTCTTGATTCCTGTCCAACTTTGGGTAAGCTAGTGACAACTTGAATTGCTTCTTTAGTGATCATGTGAGGCCGATCCAGCCAGATGAATTCATTATGGACCTTGCTCAGAACATATCTGATCACTTCATCCTTGAATTCTGGTATATACAGGATTTCGGTTAACCCTAGGTCTTTAATGATTTGATATTCTGACTTGATTGTTCTGGAGCTGCCTAGTATCTCAGATTGATATATTCCCTTGATTTCTTTAGTGGCTAAATCCTCCAAGGTGCAGTGAATATAGGCCCTAACATCTTCCACATAAACCACGCCATCAGGAATTGTAAAAAAAGCACTAGTAGAGTCTCCCTTCATAGAAATTTGGGGAAATTCCTTGAAAATAGGTCTAAGCCTATCCTTAACCTCAACAATAGTGGGATTCATGATGAAAGTAGGAGCAGATGATGTTCTGAATTCCATTTCAAAGAAATACCTAGATAACAGTTGCCAGTTGAAAGATCTTGATTACTTCTCAAATAACTATTGGAAATCCTTTGGAATGCCTTTTATCACTCTTGATTGCCTATGATTTGCCTTTGCTTCACTTTGGTTTTCTTGAGTGGTGGGTGAGTGAAAATGAGTCCATTTTCCCTTTTTATCAGTGAGTAAACCCTAATTCATCACTATCATAAATGCTTAACGATGTGCCCTACCTGATGCTGGTTTCATAGTTTTATGCTGAATAAACCTTCATCAATGATCAATACCACTCTCCAGATCTCTTCTAGGGAATATGAAATATTTGCAATGAATTTGCGAACCCCTAAGGCATATGCCTCAGTTACCAGTTGAATTTCCTGTCGGTGCAGGAATGCTCTATTCTATCGGTGGAGTTACTGGTGCAATTGCTGGTGTTGCTGCATCTCCACTTGGTTCTTTAGATTTTCTAACCCATCTCTTGGTTTGATCTTGTTGTATTTCATCTACCTTCTACTTTCCTTTCTCATTTGCTTTATCATTTCTAACCGGTGTAGTCTTGCTTCTGCAGTACTTAGCAATATGACCTATTTTGTTGCATGCATAACATGTAACATTGCTCTTTTGAATTTGACATATCTAGTGTCATTTCTTGACCTATATTGATTAGAAAAATGTCCAAACTTTCCACATGCATGACACTTAACATTCATTCTGCAATCTTTTGACTTGTGACTATATTTCCTGCAATTTGTGCATTGACCAGGAACTGAATTATAGTTTTGATTTTCTCTATTTCTACTTTGTCTAGCCATATGCCCAAATTTATTACAAACAAAACATCTACCATTGAATTTGTAAGCATTAGCTTTCCTTACCGGTTGTCTGATCTTCATTTGCAGTACTGGAGCTTTCACCTTGTACAAATCCAAGTCCTTTAGAATCTTCACTCTGCCTTTGTCTTTTCAATAAATCATCCAACTGTGCAACACTAATCCTGAATTTTTCTTTATACTCACTTGCAGTAGTTAGATCATCTCTCAGAGTCATTATTTGTCTAGCTCTTGTTCATTATTATGGGATTGTACCAAATCAGTTCTTAACAGATAATTCTCATGAGCCAATCTGCCACATTCTTCAAATTTGTTCTTTAGAGATATAGCAAGATTTTCTTCCTTCTTCTTTTTGTCCTCAATATCTTTTGACATACTCATAGTCAGGGCTTGCATTTAATTTTTCATGAGCATGCTTGCTTGACTCAGTTTCTGACATTGTTCCTTAAGTGCATTTTTCTCTTCATCATCCTGGTTTTGCAAAAGTTCCTTCCTCTTAGCTTGAGTAGATGATAACCTTTCTTGCAGAACAAGAATGAATTCATTAGTAGAATTCAACCCATCTTGTAGTTTTAAGTTCTTCATCCTTTCAGCATCATAATCCTCAAGTGCCATCTCAAGTTGCTTCTCCATAACCATGTTCAATGATTCCGGTTTCAGGATCTTCCTCAAGCTGTTAAATTTCCTCTGAGGTAGTAGGCTCTGATACCAATTGTTGGAATCCAAGAACACTGAGAGGGGGGGGTGAATCAGTGTTCTACTGGTAAAACAAGATTTTAACTTTTATAACATACACATATAAACTGGTAAATGAAGAAACATATAACATGAAGTAAATAAACTAGCCACATGAATGAACACCATAACACACTGAATTTATACGTGAAAAACCTCAAAGAGGAAAAACCATGGTGGGATTTGTGACCCACAATATCAATTCACTGATGATATGAAAGATATTACATAGCATGGGGGCCTGCACATGCAGGAAGGCACATTGCCTAGAGCACACTGACTGCAAGCTTCTGCTAAGATAAAATAGTAATGGTGAACTCACAAAATGCATCTGCAATGCCAAAAAGAGTTCTGGTTATAACTTTTCTATGTACCGGTTCATAAACCCTGAACCCTTCTACCAGTATCTCATTTCCTCCAAGAATGATTTACAAACCATCTATTGATCATTGCATGATATTACTTTTGCACACAAAATGACCTACATACATATCCTTCACATCACCTTACTCTACTACCTTGTCATATTTCAAAATGACTTAACAAACTGACTTATATACCCTTTACAAACAATATGCCTTATATCAGCTTACAATAAAAAAGATATTTAATGTCGGCCTTATACAATAATTACAAAATGATTTTAAAAATAAAACCTTTTGGATCCCAGACTGATGTCACTTCACTGAAGTGACGGATGTTGATGTCGGTGCCAGTCATGGTGATGACCCTGATTACTCTAATGCCAGTATATGCCTTTTAGAGAATCTTGTTGCCATAAATGAAAACATATGAATCCATTGAGTGTCAATTGCGAACAATGACGGTTTAAAAAAAACTGAAAATTCAAGCAGAAAAGGCTAAGTTAAGAGCAAAGAAAAAGAAGGAAAGAATTCTCAATTCTTCTAAGATAATTCTCTCTGACCTAATCCCTAACATTGTTGTTGATAATATTGCTCCCATCATTGATCAGTTAAATACTCTTGTTACAACAATCGGTTCTGAGGCAACCGATCTAGAGAAGGTTGTAGTAAGGCAATATGAATCAAAGAGAGGAGATAATTTAATGGAACACATATCAGTTGGAAAAGTTTCCCTCTCTACCCTAACATAAGAAGTTAGAAATATACTTCAGGAAGTTGGTCAATTACTGGTCAAATCTTTTAGTTTTACCAATTTCATTAGAGATCCAAAAGACAAAAGAATCAGACTCAAAAAGAAATTCAAGATCTGATAAGCTCTTTTGATCCTTTCAGCAGTTCAACATCAACTTTCACTGGCAAGGTCAAACAACTCAATTAGGAAATCAAAAGGTTGAAAGAAGAAGAGGACAAATAAGGTCTTAGTTTGTTAGAGTTACAATGCTATCTGGTACCCATTATTAACTTCATGCAAATGAAAATTAAAGAAGAAAACCACCTCATAAGTGAACCTGACTGCAAGACAACTGATGATACGGAGGTTTTTATTGCAGTTATGCATGGACACTTCACCACCATGAAATAGGTAAAATCTTCATGGGAAACCTCATTGAAAGTAGCTCAAGGAAATTTGAAGGACCTTTTTGCTTTACCTTGAAAAATTCTTTTGTATAGTCTTTGCCATTGATAGCAAAAGTGGGAATTTTGGAGACTTGTACATTGTGAGTTAAAGGGGTTAAAAATAGAGGCCAAAACTGACATAGTTTTGAAGTATTTGCCACCAATACCAAAGGGGGAGTCTATTGGCATTCTAGTGCATTTTGTATGACCGATGAATGGTATGGTTGTCATTGTTGGCAACATCATCTTCCAAGTCTTCACAACCTATCAACAGTAAGTAGACTGGTATATTGAGGTTAATAGGCTAAGAAATGTGTAAACAGGGTAAACCAGCTAAGCAATGTGTAAATAGGGTAAGCAGGGAGTAGAATGACACACAGGAGGACAAACAGTGCACATAAGGTCAACTGGTTAGCAGTGAGTAGACCAGTTCAAATGAGGTCAACCGGCTAAACAGTGAATAGATCAGTATATAGAAGGTAATCAACTAGGTAGATCTTGATCGGTACATTGGCAGAGTTGGAAACTGACAAGCTTGGTAACGTTCAGTTAGCATCCAATTAAACCAGTTGTCTTCTCCAGTCAACCGACAAACTTATTGGCATGAACGACTATTTTGACATAGATTCCTGGAATGATTTTTGGAGAGTGATTTTTGGTGTAGGAACAAAATTTTGAATATGATGTTTTGGAGGGAAAGTTGGTGACAGATTGAAAGGGAAATAAATTCACATAACTCATTCTTATGAGGTTGTTGTTAATGCGAAAAAAAATATGTGAAAGTGAACATAGGGGGATTAAAACAGAGTGCAGAGCCAAGTGACAGAGGACTGATAGAGTGTAGAGCCGAGAATCAGTAAATCGGCAGAGGGCAAAGCCAAAGGTATATTTAGGAAACCGATGTTGTGTAGAGCAGACACACCCGATGTAGATATAGTATGATTTTTAGTGTGATTTGATCAAGCTATCAGTAGCCACTTCAGTAGATCATCTTTATGTTTCTCTCTAACCATTGCAACTAAAATCCCTTAATAGGGTGGACTTTAATAGGTCCCATTGTAAAAATCCCTTATCCTAGTGTCATCTTAATTGATGATCTTAAGACCTTTAACAAGGCTACCTTTAGTAGGGTAAAGGCTATAACATTCTTGAATCAAAATCCCTTAATCAGGTGGCACCTAATAATGTCCTTGTAATCTCCTAATAGGGATGGCTCCTCACTGGGCGTACTCCAGAAGAGTACAAATTTTGTGAGTTACTACTCACACCGTGGTTTTCTCCCATTTGGGCTTCCATGAGTTAAATCTTGGTGTTACTATGTATCTTTTCATGCATGCTTATTCTATTGCAATAGTTATTTATATTGATGAATTTTAAGTTAGTAAAAACTTAAGATTAAAGTTTTAATTGGGTAAAACTGGTAAAGTGTTGATTCACCCCTCTCCTCTCAGCACCGATTGGGACTAATACTGGGTTGGTTACTGAGTCCCTCGGTTGATTTCTTTGCTTGGTCTTCATTCTAGAGGATTGTTTTGTTATGTTTGATGGTTTTGGGGCATTGTGCCATTTATTTGTGATGTGTGTGAATCCATTTGGGCTCCAACAAGTGGTTTTGTCCTTATTCGTTGAGGTTTTGATATGTTGCTCTAGCAAGTTGAGTGAATCCTTGTTGTTGCGGATGGTTAATTGTAGCTCCAACGAGAGGTTATGTTGTGCCTCGCTATGGAGGATCATTCTATGTTATTGGATTCATATATTGCCCCTATTTATGTGTATTTGACATTCTTGAGGCTCTCTTTATTGTTGCATTTTGGCATTATGAGCTTATGGCTTGATCCTTGTTAAGTGGCTCTTGGTTGTATGTTGATGGCTATCTTTGTGATTCGGTTGTATCGGTTTTGTAATGAATTTTAGATGCTTTCCATTTTGAGCTTCATGTTGTTATTGTGTTGTGTTTTACCCTATGGTTATGGTCCATGGTGGGAGAGTGGGCTCTTTCATTTGTGGACTAGGGTCTTGAGCATTAGGCCTCTAGAAGGGGGTCTAGACTTGTTGGAACCACATGAAGAGTTTTCTTGTAATTACAAGTTATAATATTAATAATTGATTAGTGGTTTTGGGTATCTAGGAATTCACTAAGCAAGATAATAATTGGTTTTATGGCCCCACCTCATAGCCCTAGAAGCATGCGCACTCGGGATGAGCTTGGGAAGACCATTGGAGTGGTAAACCAATCTCCCTTGAATGGCTCCAAGGTTGAGATGGTTCCACATGTCT
The DNA here is from genome assembly GCF_030272615.1 of Cryptomeria japonica. Lineage (NCBI taxonomy): Eukaryota > Viridiplantae > Streptophyta > Pinopsida > Cupressales > Cupressaceae > Cryptomeria > Cryptomeria japonica. The sequence continues at coordinate 610,557,022 of NC_081413.1, read as the reverse complement.
ATCAGGGTGAGACTTGGCCCATTGTGAGGATAGCATGTGATGACACTCTTTCCCTACATGTGTCCATTATCCATATGCCTTGATTTGTTGATTATGCCTGTGGAAGTTTGGTTGCTTTGATTTAGACATGTGATATGATTTGGTTGTTGTAATCTTATGTTGGAGTCTTGTGATGTCATGTTGTATCTTATGGTTGTTAGGTGTCATATTAGGTCTTGAGTGTGGGTTGGAACCTTATTTCATCTCCTAGCATGGGGGGTGGTTCCTATTTGGTTCCACATGGTCGGGTGGTTTGATTCCTTCTTCCATAGGGATATTCTTCTTCTTGGATTCGTCATTATGTGGATATTCTTTGGCGTTTATTTATGTGTACTTGGAATAGAAAAAGTTGTATCATGATGATATGTATTTGTAGAAGATATTATGTGTCCCTAAGTTATGTATCTTCATATATTTGTTGATGTAATTGAAAAGGGAATATGATGTTGTAGTTTAGAAGGAGTTCTCATTGTACATTCATTGATGTATTGGGTATTCATTACGTAATGTTAGATTATGAGTTCTATGTGGAAAAGGTAGAGTTAGTATTTATACATTGAAATTGTAAGATGGAATTGTATGCATAATCTTATGGAAATTAAGTTGGAAGAATAGTGGTTACTATTATAAATCTTATTTAAGGAATGGAAATTATCTAGATGAAATGGATTATGTTGCTTAGGTAAATGAGCTAGTTATCATAGAGGTATGTAATGAAACATAAAGGATAATCTAGTCTTATTAAAGAGAATGGTTATGTGATTTTTGATGCTTTTATGATGAATGAAAGAATGGATATTAGGAGTATTTGATTTGGTAGTTTCTAAAAGAATCTAAAAAGTATGTTATGTGACTAATTTATGCATATGTGTTAAGGATTTGTCATAGTTGTATGGAAAGTAAATGAATAGATGGATAATAGAATATGATGTTCTAAGATGAATATGTGATATGTTAAGATTTTGTCAAGTAGTGACATTGAGATACCCTAGGGAATGGATTTACATTGTATGAGTTTATATAGAGTTATGTTAATGGTTAAATGGTTATTATGCTTGTGTAATATGATTATATGGTTAGGTTCTTGTTGATTTATGTATTCATGTATATAGTTAACGATTCATTGATGGATAATGGTAGTAATGTTGCATTAACTAGTAATAACATAGTTGTAATGGTTAGCTTAAAAGAAAAATAAAAATTTATCTCCTTTTTGTTAGTAGATTTTGGTTTATTTCTCTAGGGTATTTTGGCAGGCATTACATCTAGTATTAGAGCTTGTGTTGTAAACACTGGGATTTCTAGTTAAGGTTGTTGCTCTTGGCCTTGCATGGTGTACTATAATGTTCTATTGAATTGAGTTGTTCTTTGTGATTTGTGAGGGAAAATGCCATTGGAACTTAGGAGATGTTATATGTTTATGCTTTGTGTATCTCCCTAAGCTCTTCTAGAAATCTTACTTGTGTGCAATATGTGTATTCATTTCTTATGCATGTCTCTTGAATGTGAGTGATGTATATATGATTCTAAGTGGTTTTGCTTTCTTTATAATTTATAGTGCTTACCTGAGTATTAGAGGTTGTTTTCCTTATATAAATGATTATGCTATAGAATGAGAGAAAATTTTGTGTGTTCTCTTAACTAATTATCTTGTTACATTAAGATTTTCTTATGAATAGTAAGATGAAGTGTTTGTATTATGCATATAAGAATGATTTAGTGTAGTTCATCATGAGAAATAGAAGAATTTACATGAGTTGCATCAGTAGATAGAAAATAGTAGCTTCTCCTTCCCTTACACTTCTTCATAAAATGTAAAGAGTTAATTGGTGTTCCGTGGATACCAAATAGAACTATCAGGTGTTTATATATGTGTGTGAACCTGCATTTAAGAAAATATTGTTTGAGTAAATCATATCTTTCAATAAGGACTTGATATTTCTAGTTGCAATTGTAATGTTAGGAGACCTTATGGGAGGTTGAATTTGCATATCTTAGAAAATGATGTAAATATCTGCATGATACAATAAATATGGCATGTCTAGGAAAATTAAAATTGTCCACATACAATTTTGGTGTGCATATATTGATTGTTTGACAATGCTTTTCTCCCTCTTCTCTCTATTTGGATAAAAGATTTATAGAACTTAAGAGATTCTTAACACTAAGTAGAAGCATTGAATACTCAATGGCAAATATGATTTTGAATACATTAAAAGGGAAGTTTGGATGGAATAAATATGCCCCAAAGATCAAAATTTATGCATTGCATTCATGTTTTTTGTTTGAAGAAGAATTAGTTAGATAGAATATCTTTTCATAAAAAATGTATAAATTTTTTACTAACTAATAGGTTGAAATATCATGTCTTCGGACATGTAGTGTCATAGTTAAAACACTTCGTTGGTGAAGCGACCACCAAGGTTCAAACCCCTGTTGGGCCATTGTGCTCGCAAGCCTTGTGTCTTCGCTGGGTCGTTGTGCTCGCGGGTTTGAACAAGTGAAGTGTGGGGATGAGGTCCTCTAGTTGTGGCCTCGCCGGTTCATAGCTCCAGGTCAAAAGCGTTTCACGTGGAGCTAGAGGGCGTGTCATGCCAGCATCGCCAGTCATGTTAAAAATTTTACCAGGAATTATTTCTATTTAAAAAAAAAAAGGTTAAAAGATCATGTTATAATATGTGTGCTAAATGAAGTAAATATTGGTGCATTGCATGCATAGGAAAATTAAATCATACCATTGTGTCTTTATTTGGTTTTGCAAGATAAAAATCATCTTTGAGTAGGAGTTGTGCGGTTTTGATGAAATATTTTGCTTGATCAAATGGATAGATTGAGAAAAGATGCTATATCCTTACCTTACTTGAATTTTGAGAAAGTGGTTTCTTAACGAATTCTATTAGGATGGATTGGTAATAAATTGTATGAAGTTGTATTATGACTCTAAATTATAATTTTTCTTGAATTACTGAAAATACTTAGTCTATGAATGATTATAGTTAAATGGTGATAGGAGATGAGTTTGAATAGAACAATGCAAGCATGTACTTGAATTTGTGTGACAAGAAATGAAAATGCAAATAAAGTAAGTTGTATATAAGGCTATGATATCTAGTTTTATTCTTAATATAGATAATTGAATAGATAAGGGTATGTTGGTAAATGATCATAGGTGGTTGGAGTGGGAGTGATTGAGATCTGATATTAAATTTTGCCTAAAATAATGAGAATTATTTGTTATGGGTAATTTACTTTTGTGAATATATGATTGATTAAATTGTTCAATGGCATCATGTAGAACATTCTGATCTTCTGCATGCTATTTATTGAGCATTGATCTTGAAATGGTGTATGTTATAGTTCATCAAGTGACTAATTGAAGTTCTAGCATTTGTTTCTATTATAACTCGATAAATATGATCAATTTATAGATAGGATATCTTGAATATTAATCATGTATGACTGTATTCCTTGTGAATGTATGAGGCACCTTATTTCCTCCTTGCATATGTTATCTTTCATGAAGGATACTTGTCTAGAATATCGTAAAGGATTGTATTACATTAAAATGAATATAGATAAAAAAATACTTATGGTTTTAAATGTTTGGCAGATACTCTCTAACACATTCAGGGTGTTGTACCCTTGGGTGTTGTGTAGTGGTTACTCCCTTTGGTGTGATCAATATTGGTCACCTCGTGATGTAGATTTGGATTAGTTGGTTATTTTTGTGAGTTGTGTGAAGTATAGTTTGAGTTAATTTGATTTTTGGATTTCTTTACTTTAGGACTGACCACTAATTTCTTCTTCCATTTATTTTGTTCTTGTGGTGGCAATTGTCACATTTTATTTCTTGATTGATTTTGCTGGCAAATTTTCTTTCTTTTCATGATTTTATGTTGGATTTAATGATCTTTCCTTTGACTTTATTCTTTTTTCATCCATAGTCGTCATTCTGAATGTTGAATTATTATGGGCCCTCGTCATGAGTCAAGTGTTGTTTCTATTATGTTCATTTCAAACCTTTGATAGTGTGTGTAAGGGAGGACACCACAGAGAAGTGCACTAGACTTAAGGAACATTTAGATAATGTTAGTATCAGTTAAATAAATGAAATATGTTAATGAGATGAAATGTACATATAACTTTTAGGATTTTATGGAATGTTAGATAGAAATTCATTTGGATTTGAGAAGGCTGTAACATATGAAATAGTTTAATGCAAAAGAACTATTGATTTCATACCTTCAATGAGTTCTTACACATAGATATAATGCATAATTAATGGATTAGAGTGTTTTTAAATAATTTGACTAGATGAAAGATGTGTGAATGTTTGTATCAGAGTAGCATAGTGGAAACATGGTAGAAATTGAGTAGTTTGGATGCTAAAAATCTGGATTTCCTTGAGATTATAGGATATAGATTTCTAGTGATTGCAAGATTCTCTTGATTTAATTTGGACTTGAAGGTAGATTATTCAAATTTCTCTCATATAGGTGTATGACATATAATTTTATAAATAATATAATGCCGGAGAAGGGCATTTGTGTATGTTGATATGTTGATGCATTGTGGTAATGGTTGGTTTTGTGAGGTTTATTTGTTGTTGCATACCTTATCTTGTGTCCATTTGGTTTGATTAGATATGGAGTGGCTATGTCTATAATCTTTTCTATGCAAGTTATTGTCAGTATATGTTTTAATTCTTGGATGCATTGTATTATTGGCCTTAACAAGAATTTGTTTTCATTTCTTATTGGCTTTTATTGACTTCTGGGCTGTATTTATGTCATTGTAAGGCACGTGCTTGAATCCAGGCAAATTTGAGTATTTTTGTATCCCATTTTTCTTGAGTTGGTCCCCTGCTACAATAGCATTAAAACATAGAACAATAGCGCTAATCTGGACTACAATAGCGCCAAATTAGTGTCAACAAATTTCTGGGTTGGTTACTAAGTCCCTCCATTGATTTCTCTACTTGGTCTTCATTCTAGAGGCTTGTTTTGTTATGTTTGATGGTTTTGGGGAACCATTCCTTTCATTTGTGATGTGTGTGAATCCATTTGGGCTCCAACAAGTGGTTTTGTGCTTTTCCGTTGAGGTTTTGATATATTACTCCAGCAAGTTGAGTGATTCCTTATTGTTGAGGATGGTTAATTGTAGCTCCTACGAGAGGTTATGTTGTGCATCGCTGTGGAGGATCATTCTATGTTATTGGATTCATGTATTGCCCCTATTTATGTGTATTTGGCATTCTTGAGGCTCTCTTTATTGTTGGATTTTGGCATTATGAGCTTATGGCTTGATCCTTGTTAAGTGGCTCTTGGTTGTATGTTGATGGCTATCTTTGTGATACGGTTATATCAAATTTGTAATGACTTTTAGATGCTCTCCATGTTTAGCTTCATGTTGTTATCATGTTGTGTTTTACCCTATGGTTATGGTCCATGGTGGGAGAGTGGGCTTTTGCATGTGTGGACCAAGGTCTTGAGCATTAGGCCTCTAGGAGGGGGTCTAGACTTGTTGGAACCACATGAAGAGTTTTCCTATAATTACAAGTGATAATATTAATAATTGAGTAGTGGGTTTGGGTATCTAGGAATTCACTAAACAAGATAATAATTGGTTTTATGGCCCCACCTCATAGCCCTAAAAGCATGTGCGCTCGAGATGAACTTGGGAAGTCCGTTGGAGTGGTAAACCAATCTCCCTTGAATGGCTCCAAGGTTGAGATGGTTCCACATGTCTATCAGGGTGATGCTTGGCCCCTTCTTTTATGAGGATAACATGTGATGACACTCTTTCCCTACATGTGTGCATTATCCATATGCCTTGATTTGTTGATTATGCCTGTGGAAGTTTGGTTGCTTTGATTTAGACATGTGATATGATTTGGTTGTTGTATTCTTATGTTGGAGTCTTGTGATGTCATGTTGTATCTTATGGTTGTTAGGTGTCATATTAGGTCTTGAGTGTGGGTTGGAACTTTATGTCAACTCCTAGCATGGGGGGTGGTTCCTATTTGGTTCCACATGGTCGGGTGGTTTGACGCCTTCTTCCATTGGGATATTCTTCTTCTTGGATGTTAGCATGCATAGACTGGATTCTTGGATTCTTCATTATGTGGATATTCTTTGGCGCTGATTTCTATGTACTTGGAATAGAGAACATTGTATCATGATGATTTGTATTTGTAGAAGATATTATGTGTCCCTAAGTTATGTATCTTCATGTATTTGTTGATGTAATTGAAAAGAGAATATGATGTTGTAGTTTATAAGGAATTCTCATTGTACATTTATTGATGTATCGGGTTTTCATTACATAATATTAGATTATGAGTTCTATGTGGAAGAGGTAGAGTATTTATACATTGAAATTGTAAGATAATATTGTATGTATAATCTTATAAAAATTAAGTTGGAAGAATAGTGGTTGCTATTATAAATCTTATTTAAGGAATAAAAATTATCTAGATGAAATGGATTATGTTGCTTAGGTAAATGAGCTAGTTATCTTAGAGGTATGTAATGAAACTTAAGGGATAATCTAGTCTTATTGAAGAAAATGGTTATGTGATCTTTGATGCTTTTATGCTAAATGAAAGAATGGATATTAGGAGTATTTGATTTGGTAGTTTCTAAAAAAATCTAAAAAGTATGTTATGTGACTAATTTATGCATATGTGTTAAGGATTTGTCATAGTTTTATGGAAAGTAAATGAATATATGGATAATAGAATATGACGTTCTAAGATGAATATGTGATATGTTAAAATTTTTTCAAGTAGTGATGGTGAGATACCCTAGGGAATGTATTTGAATTGTATGAGTTTATATAGAGTTATGTTAATGGTTAAATGGTTATTCAGCTTGTGTAATATGATTCTATGGTTATGTTCTTGTTGATTTATGTATTCATGTATATAGTTAATGATTCATTGATGAATAATGGTAGTAACATTTCATTAATAAATACTAGTAATAACGTAGTTGTAATGGTTATCTTAAAAGAAAAAGAAAAAATTATCTCTTTTTTGTTAGTAGATTTTGTTTTATTTCTCTAGGTTATTTTGGCAGTCATTACACATAGTTAATGATGTATTTTTATCAATTACGAGTAGTGAGTGTTTTTCTAAAGGGTGAGTATGTAAGGAAAGATTGTTTTTATTTATCTCATCTAGAAATTAGGACATTAGTAGCATCTTTAATATAAGGAAATATCATGATAAGCCAATTTGCATTCTTCTATATTGGTAGTGAAATGAAAAATAGTACAATAAAGATGATAGGCATATAGGGAGAAATTTAAACATACTTTGTGTGATCTTGTTGGTTTACGTGCATATGTATGAATTGGTTGACTATCAAAATTTTCTCCCTCTTCTCTCTATCCAGTTATAAGATTCATAGAAATGCTACTAAATTATGTATTTGAAATAAAATAGAAATATTTAATTGTTTGTTAATGAATATTATGAGGCATTTATTAAGGAATGTATGTTTCATTCTGCATTGAAGACCAAAGTGTTTTGTTTTGCGTATTAGTGCATCATGTCAAGTAAGTAAGTAAATGGAATACTTTTTGCATATACTCTATAGGTAGTCCATATGGTTTAGGTGTTTGATAGATCATGATGGGGAAGAAGTATTGATTAAGATAATCTTATCACTGCATGTAGAATGTTTATAGAGAATAGGAAATTATTCTTTTGTGGTTCCATTTTATTTTGAAAAAATAGAAGTCTTAGCTTTGCAAAACTTGTGTGTAATTGTTAAGAACTATAAGAATATTGTGTTTGGTTAGTGAAAACATAGAAATGGTGCTACTTCCTTACCTTATTCGAATTGGGAATTCTAGTAAAATGGATAAATGATAATGTTGGGAAGGTTATATTTGTGATATAGATATCATGTAGAATGAGAGTTATGCTTTGAGTGTATATCCTTTATGTGTGAAATATTGTATCTTTACCCTACCTACATATTGTTGGCATATGCACACTCCAATGAGACATTGTAGGTGTTTGAATGTTTTTTCATTGATGGCAACCTTACAATCCTATGACACTGGCAGGGAATTCCACTGGCACTAGCAAGATCAGACTCTACACCAACACTCACATCACCGGCACTGGTAGTGAAAGGAAGCATACCGGCATAGAAGCCGACAAGATTTTTATTGTTTATATATTTTGTTTATTATTGTAAAATCTTTGTAAGCCAACTTGGCAAGTTGTAAAATGATTCTTATATAAGAGAGATCATTGTAGAACATTTTGATATAGAAGGAGACTATATTTTAGGTGAAATAAGGTAGACCTATAATGCGAATTATAGGTTAAGGGTTCATGTAAAAAGCAGAGCAGAAACTGGTACTGGATCTGGCATTATAGATGCTATCTTGAAGCAGTACAAGACACTAGATTTATATAATCCATTTTTGTAATTCAGTGAGACTTTCTATTTTGTATTTGAGTAGTGAGCTCTAGGCAGTTGGCCTTCCTGCATGTGCAGGCCCCTCTTGTAGCAGTAATATTCTCTTATTGGCTAGTAAGTGAATATTGTGGGTCACAAATCCCACCGAGGTTTTTCCCAAACTAGGTTTCCTTGTTAAATCCTTGTGTTATGGTGTGTTTTTCATGTGGTTGTTTTTATCTCTATTTATTGCATTACTTTCTGCTTACTGGTACACAGTATTAATATGCTCTACATGTTTTAAGTTAAGAAAAATCTATAACCGGTTAGATACTGATTCACCCCCCCTCTCAGTATCTGTGGGAATCCTAACAATTGGTATCAGAGCTTGGTCCTCTATTTTCAGAAGCCTAACAACTTGAGGAAGATCTTGACACTGATAGAGATAGAAAATCTGATGAAGCAACTTGAAGGAGGTCTCTCAGACTATGATGCAGAAAAATTGAAAAATATCAAACTTGAAGATGATCTAAAGGCTACTAAGGATATTATTCAAGCACTTCAAGAGAATCTTACTATTTCAAGAAACAAGAGAAGAGAAATTTGTGAAAAGATGCAAAATGAGAATGATGAAAAATAAACTCTTAATGATATGATAAACAAGCTGAAGCAAGAGAACATGACAACAAAGAATGAGATGCAGGATATGATTATGAGATTTTGTAAAGAAATTGAAGCTAGAAAGAAGAATGAAGAAAATTTGACCAGAAGACTAAGTGATGCTGCAAATGAGAACACAAGACTTAGCTATGAAAATGATTTGTTGAAGACAGATCTGATGCACACTCAGAATGACTCAAATGAACTGATGAGGCAGAAAGAAGTCTTAGAAAGAGAACTAGATACTGCAAATCAACATAAAGAAAAATTCAAGAAAAGCTCAGAGGAACTTGGTAACTTGCTGAAGAATCAAAAACCTAAAGGTGACACTTTTGGAATTGGCTTTGAAGTTGGTGAAAGCTCCGGTACTACAAACACACAAGATCATAGTAAATCGGTAAGGCAACCTACTGCTTATAAATTCAATGGCAAATGCTTTAACTGTAATAAGTATGGTCATAGAGAAAATGAATGTAGATCTAGAAACTATCAGAATACCAATGCACCCACCGGTCAATGTTCAAAATGCAACAAAGTTGGTCATAACTCTGAAAATTGCAAAATGAATGTGAGATGTTATGTTTGTAGAAGATTTGTACACTTATCTAATCAATGCAGAACACAAGCCGACATAGGTTATGAAAAGGCTATTCAGAAAAATAATGTGACTTGTTATGCATGTAACAAAATTGGGCATATTGCTAAATTTTGTAGAAGAAAGTCCTCATCGGCAGACAACAAAGGTCCTAGTTTGAAAGGTAAAGAAAAAGTTGAAGAAGTTAAGCAAGAATTTTCAAAACAATGGATCAAGAAGTCAAAACTGAATATGGATAGGAATACTCCTCCACCGGTAGAACCAAGCAACACTTCACCGGCAGGACAGAGTAGCACTCCACCAGCAGAAGTCTCTTCATCAAATTGAAGAAATTTCTTTGAGGGTTTGGCAATCAATGAGACATATGCTATTATTCCCTCGGTTGATGGTAAGGAGATTGAAATTACTTCTATATCGGCAAATATGTTAAGTGATTACTTAACCAACAGGCATTAAATGTGGTAGTTGGTAGATTGACATTATAAATTAATGTTTTTGGCTCCATTTCACTTCACCAAGCATTCAAACATTCGAAGAGCACAAAATTTCCAGAGCTAAGGCATTTTCGAGCAAAGAGGCAAAGCATTTCAACGATCAATCCTTCCAAAGGCAAAAAAAGGTATTTAAAATCATGACATCCTCTTCTGTACTTGAATTCATAGCAAACCCTACTATGGTCGAGGTAATAAAATGCCCTAGGCCAGTATTTTAGCTAATTCCCGAGATGGCTAAAAAGGATGACAATGTAGGTGCTTTTCGCAAATTCCCAAAGGAGTTGTTTATGCAGAAGACCCTAGAATTTATATCCATTGCCATATAGAAGAATTAGGAGATGAAGAAATCAAGAACATGTACAAATCTATTATCTGTGATGATTCCGGTAAAGTAAAACCTGAACACCAAATTATTGAAACCCTAGGATTCACAGAAATCCTCTGCATTTCGAATTTCCCCAAGGAAGTTATTAGGATAGTATTGAGAGGGGTACATGGTGAATTTTTCTAGCTAGATTTAATTCATAAAATTACCAAGGAAGTTGTGAAAGTTGTAACAGGGTTACCTTCCATCGGTAGCAAACCAGACAAAACAAAGAAGGTCTCAAATGACCTAGTGATGAACCTAACTAGTGCAACATCTAACAGAAGGTTTCTAAGGGTTAATGATGTGACCGATATAAATGTGAGATTTGTTAGCATGATTTTAGGTTACAAAGCAACACATGCAAACCAACTTAACTCAGTTTCTAGTTTATGTATAAAAAGTGCACATGATATGATAAAAGAAAATGTGAAAATTGATGTATGTGAATGGCTAAAGGATGAATTGATTGACAACTTAGGGAAAATCAAGAAGGATAAGAAAGGAACTTTTAGATTTGGTAATCTACTTATATGCTTAATGCTTCACATAACCAAACAGGTGCCCGATATAGGTATCAAGAACCTTGGATTTGACATACCGGTAGGTAAACAGTTATCAGACTTATTCAACAACATGGGTGAAAACAAGGAAAAGAATATCAATGAGTATTTTCAAGCACTAAAGGCCAGAATGAACAAAAGAATCAGACTGTCATAGGAAATTGTTAACAAATATAAGGATGATATATGTTTTTTGATTAAAAAGGATGAGATCTAGATGTAAGCAGTTGTCCCAAGAACAACTTGGGTTACTGAGATGGGTTATGAGACTGATGACCACATCATTGAAACATATGCTAAAGCACTTCTGGAAGCACCAAATGAACCTAATGAAGAAATATCTAGTAGTGCTAAGACCATTGAAAGCCAAATTCAATCTAAGAAGAGAGTAAAGAAAGTAGAAGCAACAGTGAGGAGAGGTTCAAGGCAGGCTAAGGCTATAAAAGAAGATGTACTGAAACAAACCGGTATCACTGAAGATGAGTTACAGGCACAACAACCAAAAACTCACCTTTCACCAGTAGCAACTTCTTTAGAGAATGACATGCCAGCTGAATTTAAAAGAGTTGTAAGGAAAAGACAACCTTCACCGATATCCACACCCTCACCTAGAAGAACTAGACAAAAACAACAGGCAGTGAGGTCTTTGGTAAAGAAGACAACCCCAAAGAAAAAGCTAACTCCTAAGAAGAAAAGGACTCAATAGAATATTTCTTTGATTGACAGACTATTGGATGAAATCACAGAAGAAGGAAAACTCAAGAACATAGAAAAATTATATGATATGCTATCAGCAGATGAGAAAGAGCAAGTTGAAAACAATGTCATTTTACACCTGGATATCTATAAGAATTTTTTGATGGAAGTTGTAGATGAACTACTAGATGAATTATTCAAGAGACTAGAAGCAAGAAGACAATCTATTGTAGAACTTGGCAAGAAAATCAAATTTGAAAAATTACTTATTGTCTACCCAGTCAACTCTCCGAAAGAAATAGATAATGTAATTGCAAAAGCCAACCGGTCAATATTCTCTACTGCACACCGACATATTGCACTAATGGGAGGAAGAGTAAAAGAGGTAACAGAAGAAACAGAAAATGGATGGGATATATTCCTTGTGGAGAAGGAAAAGCAGGAAGAGTATAGGAACCCCAAGCCTATCAAAGTCTATCAAAAGGACAAAGACAAGGGTAAAGGAAAGGTTGGTGGACCTCCCAGTATCAAAGTAAAAGATAACTTATCCCCACCACCGCTGATTACTACACCGGTAACAACAACAGAAGACCAAATGGTAGATGAAAGTATGGATGTATCACAAAAGGATACTAATCCTAATCCTGAGGTACTATACATAGTGGATGTTGATACTCAAAAGGTTAAAATTGTGATAGACAAGGACACAACCGGTAAGACTAACATGGCTAGTGAGCCACTGGCACCTGACAACATTGATAACACCGAAGGAAAAGTGGAAGACGATAGCATAGGGAAACAGACAGAGACTAGAACAGATAAACAAATAGAGAGACAAGCAGAGCAACAGGCTCCGGAACAGGTTCATGTGGAAATAGTGCCACCGGAAACAGGAGAGAAATAAAAACCCTTGCTTAAGGAAATGGAAACACAGACTGACCTACTAGAGGTCACTACAAGCATGGTTACTTCCTCCACTAGCAGAATTCAAAATGTTGGTTCCTCCTTAGCAAATTACAAATCAACCAATGTAATTGAAGTTCTTTTAGATTCTTTGAAGAAAATAACTGATTGTAGTTCACAGGCTTATAAAGCTATAGATGACACAATCCCAATTTTGAGGATGATAGCTCCTAAATGCAACATAGATAATAAGGATTCCTTGAGTCAACTCAACACTTTATCGAAGTATATTACTGACAACACAGTGCCAGTTGAACAGATAAAGGAACAGGCATTCAAAGACAGGTTGGAAATTGAAAAACAAAAATTCTTTGAGGATCAAATAAAGAAGTGTACTAGGGAATTTGACACACTTCTACTGGAACTTTGTAACATATTGAAGGAATGTAAAACTCTATACAAAGATACTTGCAAGAAATTTTTTTTGATAGTGGACATAGATAAGAAGATGAGCAAAGTACAAGAAGAAATTAATAAACTTGCTAACAATTTTGTTAATTCACCTGATATATTATTAGTTTTTGAGCAAAAGATAACAGGCTTTGAGGAAGAGTTACTGAAGCTAGAGAGAGAAAAGGAAAGAATAATAAACAAGGCTAAAAATAGGAGACTAAGACTAAGTCCAAGACTGGACTATCTAACATCCTTGAGGAAGGAAATATCTGTGACATTAGTTCAAGGACAGAAAACACCGACAGAGCATATGCAACAACTCACTAGTATAGTTCAAAGAACAGAGGCAACAATAAAAGACAGTAAGAAGTTCATGGATAGCATAAATTTGGTTTTGGCGGATCTTTTTCAAATTGTAACCACACAGTTACAAGGTTGAGGCAGAAAACTACAGCTCTATTAACACCTTGACAACCTTTTGTCATTGATGCCAAAGGGGGAGTAGTAGTATGAGAAAATAATCAACAAAAGACTTATCTGCTCAGGGGGAGCTCACATATTTTGGTAATATTTTTGGTACACAATTTTGGATTACAAGTTCTAGAATTTTCTCATGAGTGTTGCCATCAATGCCAAAGGGGGAGATTGTTGGCATATGCACACTCCAATGAGACATTGTAGGTGATCGAAGGTTTTGTCATTGATGGCAACCTTACAATCCTATGACACCGGCAGGCCATTCCACCAACACTAGCAAGATCAGACTCTACACCGACACTCACATCACCGGCACCGATAGTGAAAGGAAGCATATTGACATAGAAATCGACAAGATTTTTATTGTTTATATATTTTGTTTATTATTGTAAAATCTTTGTAAGCCGACTTGGCAAGTTGTAAAATGACTCTTATATAAGAGAGATCATTGTAGAACATTGTGATATAGAAGGAGATTATATTTTAGGTGAAATAAGGTAGACCTATTATGCGAATTATAGGTTAAGGGTTTATGTAAGAAGCAAAGCATAAACTGGTACTGTATCTGGCATTATAGATGCTATCTTGAAGCAGTACAAGACACTGGATTTATATAATCCATTTTTGTAAGTCAGTGAGACTTCCTATTTTGTATTTGAGCAGTGAGCTCTAGGCAGTTGGCCTTCCTGCATGTGTAGGCCCCTCTTGTAGCAGTAATATTCTCTTATTGGCCAGTAAGTGAATATTGTGGGTCACAAATCCCACTGAGGTTTTTCCCACACTGGGTTTCCTCATTAAATCTTTATGTTATGGTGTGTTTTTCATGTGGTTGTTTTTATCTCTGTTTATTACATTACTTTCTGCTTACCGGTACACAGTATTAATATGCTCTACATATTTTAAGTTAAGAAAAGTGTATAACCGGTTAGATACTGATTCACCCCCCCCCCCCCTTCTTAGTATTTGTGGGAATCCTAACACATATGACTCCTTATGTAAGGATAATTATACAAACATTCATGTATATAAGAGATTGCATGGTATTAAAGTAATGTAGTTAGACTAATAACCTTAAGTATCTATTATTCATTCTCTAATACACTCAGGATGTGTGATCTTAGGTATTGTGTGGCGGTTACTCCCTATGGTGTGGCTGAAAATGGTCACTTTGTTTCGAGTTTTGATTGCGACAGTGTTTTGACTGTCTTTTGACTAGTGTTTTGTGACTATGGGGCTAGCATTTTCTTTTGAGATTTCTTATGACAAAATGACCACTAAATTCTTGTTTCTTTTTATTTAAATTTGGCACTTGTCATGTTTTCGATTTTGTTGATTTTCAAAATTGCCAACATCTTTCTTTATTTATTATTGTACTTGGCGATTTTCATTTTGGATGACCTTCTTTTGAGGTTTCTGGTGGTCATTCTGTATGCTTGAATTAGTTGGCCCTAGCTATGTGTTAAGTGTTATATCTATCATGTTCACTTAAACCTCTAATAGTGTGTTAACGGAGAACATCGTAGAGAGTGGATCTAGGCATAATGGGGTAGCCTAATAGTATTGATATTAGTTAAGGAAATAAGTGTATTTTTCTTTATGTAAAATGGTTTGTAATCATTTGAATCATAAGGTGTATTAGGAAGAAGTTTGAATTGGATCTAGTTAATTGTGTGATAAGATTTAGATAGATATTAATGATCCATAGACTTATTGTTTCATCGAGTGTTTGGAAAGCCCACATGGGTTCTAATTGAATTAAGTAGACATTAGATGGCTGGATGTAGGTAATTATAATCATTTCCTCTTTTGAATGAGGTTGTATTGTGCTTTAGGATTGATTTTTTTGGTGTTGTTGTTGATATGATTTTTATACCATGAACCTTTATTCATTCAATGTGTATGAATTATGTACCTTAGAGGTAGTATGATATATTAGTTACAACTAAATTTTAGAGTATAATCTGAGAGTACGTTGTGGTTACCCTAGTAATGCAGGAAAGTGTGTGTATGTAGGATGTTGTAGTAGACATGTAAATATCATTTTTATGATGCATATTGATGTAAAATAAGTGTTTTCATGTTTGGATAGAGTAAGTTATGATGTTTTGTACACTATAATATGTATACTTTTGGACAAGGATTTCAGTCAAAAGATTCTATCTTGTATAAATGGATGTTGGAATAATGGTTCCTAGAGGTTGAATGAGGGTGTTAGTATTTTTAACCTAGGTAGTGAAAGATGATGCATCTTGTTGTAACTCTTTTGGTGCATTGACTTCCAGTAATTGAGGAACGTGAAAGGAAGATTTTTTCAATGTTAATTTATTTGATTTAGAAAAGGAAGGAAATATTTATGTTAAGATAGTTGATTTGGATGTTGATTTATGTACTTTAGTAGATTGATTTTTTGGATTGCATTCTCCTTAAGATTAGTCAATATTTTGGGTTATGTATCATGAGTACTATGACTTATGTGTCCTTGTTGTCCCATACTAGCCTTGTGACTTCCAGGAGTAAGTCGAACACTAGGGGGGGGGGGTGTAATACCCCTTCCCTAATCAGACTCTATTTGACCTAGTTGACCATGGTTGACTTTTTAGTGGCTTACATGGATGGTTGATATATTATGACGTGATGTTTTTATTTAGGTACTATTCTTTGGAGTGTGATTTAGTGGATGTGACTTTGCATTATTTCTTATTGAGGAGTAGATGTTGATTATGCACTATTTCTTATGAATGATTAGATGTTAATTCTGCTTATGCATTGTATTTTATAGATGATGAAATGTAATTTTATTTATGTGTTACTAACCATGGACTAACACATGTACTTTATGTATGAGTTGCACTATGTATCTATCTTCTTGTATGTGTGGAGTTTGTATGGGATGCAAGGAGATGATTTTCTATCACTCACTTAGGAGAGACACAAAACGTCACGATTCTCCTTCATCGGTGTGTCTACCATGTTTGAATGTATATATATGTGCATGTGTGGTTTAGTGATGCAAGAATTGCAGGTACAAGGTATTGATTCCACCCAGCTCCACAGGTCTGAGCATACCTAATTAACCCGATGGAAGTGGAGGAGATAGTCTTAAGGCACTAAATATCATCCCTAGCTTTTCTTGATTGTGAGCAATGTCAGTCGTTTGTCAACCCTGTTGGTTCGCCAATCAGGCCACCTTTTTGATGTTGGTATGTGGATCATGTCTTTATTTTAATTAGTTGAGTTTTGTGACTTTGTTAAATTCTCCCAAGTGTTTCTTTATGTGAGATTAATTATTAATACCTTAGTGTTATTAATAATTAATGCATATCGTCATGCATTAATTAAATAAGGGATAAATTATAATAGGACCCTTATATTATAAGAATAAATAAATCAATATTACCAAGGAATCTAATTAAATTATTTGGTTAATGTATCATCTAGTGGGTTTTATATTGTGTCATGTGTTTTGTAAAAAAAAATTACAAAAAAAAATATTTTACACTCTTTTTCGAGTGTTTGTAGTTGTATCCTTTAGGGTTTCTTGGCAAGGCATTACAATATATATGTATATATATAAATGTATACATACACACACACACACATGTATATGTATATATATATACACACACACACACATATATGTGTGTGTGTATGTACATATATGTTTTTACATGTAAATATACACATATATATGTATACATGTATATATATACATATATACATGTACATATATGTATATAAATATACATATATATACATGAATATACACACACACACAGATATATATATATACACACACACATACATATATACATATATGTATATACATACATACATACATACATATACATATATGTATACATATATACATATACATATATAAATGTATATGTATATATTCATGTACATATATAATATGTATATATATATATATATGTATACATATATAACATATGCTAATTAAGAATAAATAACCAAAAGAAAAAGAATTTTAACTAAGACTAAGCACCCCTCTTAGTGTCTAGGTATGTTCAATAGTAAGTATACAAGAAGCCTCTTCAAGTATATTTCCTTTGTAAATAAGAATAGTTGCATATGCTTCTTTCTTAGTTATATTTTTAAAATGATCTTATTTCTAGTTATTATCATTTGTAAAACATGAGTATCAAAAAATAAACCCAACTTGTAGTGCCCCTACCCTAGTCAGCTTTGTAAAACCGGTTTGACCTTGGTTGACTTTTTATGTGGCATTCTTGAATGGTTGAATTACCATGATGTAATGTTGTAGTCAGATATTATGATTATTGTGCGTACCTGTTAATGTGCTTTCACATCGATTCTTATGTAAGTTTAATTGTTCTCTTGATTCTTGTTATTAATCTCGAGCTAACACCTTCATTATATATATATATATATATATATATGTATGTATGCATGCTTGTGTGACTCTTGGTTGTAGGAGATTACAGGTACAATACCGCTTAGGTGCGAGGTTCGTCTTCACCTGGATTCGTTAGGTTGAGTATACCTCTTTCATCCTTAGAATTTGGGTTAGGTGGTCGTAAAACCCTTAGTTTACCCTAGTCATGTTCAAGTGAGTGTCGCATGTGGTCCGTCAGTTTCCATTTCATTTGGTTTTGCGGGTCGGGTAATTGGTTGGCTTACTTGGTTTGCGTGCTTGGCGTGTGGTAAAACTGAGTATTTAATCCTAAGTATTTATTTTGATTTAATGTGTTCATTTACGTATTAGTAATTGAGGAATTAAAATAAATAGGTTTCTTTTATGTGATTAATCTTTTTTTTTTTTTAAATGCTCTATTCATGTTTGTAGAGAGTTTAGTTTAATGGTTGATTTTAAATCAGGAATTTATTTAGTTTCATGCATTTTGGAGGGGAAGATTTAAATTTATTCAAAATAGAAATAATTTAATCTCTTTTGCTTTTCGGAATAGAAAGGTCAATTTTAATTATTTAAGAAAATCAATTTTTATTAGAAAAGTAAGTTTTATTCATATATATTTGATATAGTGTGAAAGATTGATTTTGAGAATTTAATTTAATTAAAAATATTTTATCCTCATTAATATTGTGAAATACAACTATTAGCTTTGTTAATATTGAGAAAATTAAAAAAATTAAATGAGGGAGAAAAGCATTTTGATTTTAATTAGAACAATAAGTTTAGATTATTTTAATAGTTGAAAAGAATGATTTTTCTTTTCTTTTCTTTTCTTTTATTTTATTTATTTTATTATTTTTATTCAAAAGTTGTTTAAATTCTAAAATAAGGGATTAGGTCAAGAGATTCTTCTATTTAACCTTAGGTTTGGAAATATTTTGGGGGATGGTTTTTGGAGAGCTTTTTGGAAAATATTTTGGAATAAGGATTTTTGCGAGATTGATTTTTTTTGTTTCGAAGAGATTTTTGGAAAATATTTTTGGATGGAAAAATTTGGGGGTTTTGGGGAGGAGAAGGAATTTCTTGAGCTAGAGGATTGGACTCTTCTTCAATCTTGCCAAGATTGCTGAACCAAGTAGGCCTCTGGTTTATTTCATTGGCTTCTTGTTTTAAAGAAATTTGTTTGTGCTTGGTTATATCGAAATGGGAGAATGATAGAAATTTTACCAGTCTCAGTATTGGGGCTTTATGGTGCTTTCAGTTTAAAAATATGTGTATGTTAATCTTTTATTGATTCTGGAAATATTCCCAGTTTGTCCTCAAAAAATTTCTGAGTTTTGTTTAAAAAAAAATATGTATTTTCTGTTGGTTGAGATTACCCAATAGCTGGGCTTTGGGTTATCCTTTGTTTTGTATATATAAAAAAATAAACAAAAATAAATAAAAATAAATAAAATAAATAATGAATAAACAAACGCTTTATGTAGCGTTGTTTTTTGTTGTTTGGGAGAGGGACGATGTGAAGCTGAGGCCCTCGACCCATGGTTGGGGAGAGCCAAGGCTTCCCCAAACCATGGGGAGAGGCCTGCAGTGAGGCCATGTCATGGCCTCCATGCAGCCAAGGCTGGGTGGAGACCACATCATGGTCTCCCCAGCCTTCCCTTGGGGGAAAGGGAGGCCCACGTGGTCTCCACGTGGGTCTGCCCTTGGCTATTTTTTTAAACTTTATTTTTTTATTATTTTTTTTAATAATAAAAAAAATAATATAATATTTTAAAAGCTTTTGTTAAGATATTTTTTTAATGTTAAAATAAAAGTTTTTTTTATATAGTTTTAAATTAATTATTAATTATTATTAATTATTAATTATTATTAATTATTATTTATTAATGAGGATTAATATTTATATATTAATAAAAATTTAATTAGAGTATGGTGTATTATTAAATTGTTAATTGTTTATATTTTATTAATCAAGGATTAATAAATATATAATAATTAATATTTAATTTTGGTATCTGTTTTAATGAAGAAATATCTTTTGAAGGTAGATAGAATATTATTTTAATTGGATAATTGTTGAAATAAAATATATTTAGTAATTAATAATTTTAAAAATAATATTTTATTTTGGAATATATTATTTGAGTAATTGAGAAAAGAATGAAATATTTTATCATGGATATTTTGAAAACTTAAATGACATGCTATTAGAATTACTGGAAATTTAATAATGTGTCGACTGGAAAATCAGTAAGTTAATGATATCTTCATTTAGTAAAATAAATGGCTTAGTTATATTCTTCCTCTGTATTGTGAAATAGATAAATGGTAATATTGCAATTTTAGTATTGTATTCACCTTATAATGGTGATTTTTTTGTTAATGTATTTTTGAAAACTTATAACTGTAGACACTCAAAATTGTCATGTCTAATTAAATAAATATTTTATTTATTTAATTATCTAAGCCTAATTCTTCTATTAATTAAATAAATCTTTATTTATTTAATTAATTCATTTATCCTCTTCTAGCCTTATTTCTCATTTAAATAAATACATTTATTTATTTAAATTATCCCTTTCCTAAATTAAATAAATATTTTATTTATTTAATTGTCCTACTTCTTCTATTAATTAAATAAATCTTTATTTATTTAATTAATTCATTATCTTTTTCTACACATGACACATGTCATTCATCTCTTAATTCCTACACTACCTACCTCTTTCATTATTTTACTATTTCTTTTACCTACCCTCTAATCCTAGCCGACCTCTCTTTTTACACCTCTCAATCTTAACCCTACATTTCTTATTGTGTCTTCTATTTAAGGAGATGCTTTCTTCATTGTCAAACCCTAATGACATATCCTAATGACATATCCTAATGACACATCCTAATGACTGATTTTGGAGTACTTGGCTACACTACAATTCCACTTGCAACCACATTCCGTTCTTTGTTGAGCTCTTGTGCATATAAAAATCTGAGAGCAAGTATATCAAGCAAGATCAATGGAGATAGGAAGAATGGAGATCAAAACCCTATTGGACATGTGATGGTATAATCTTTGTGATTTTGAGTTATTTGCATTGTCTTAGGTTATCTTCATATGTTATGGTGGATCTTTGTTCATTGTTAGGCTAGGGTTTAGTGGTTGGATTTATTTAGCCTTTCAATTTTGTTATTATTGTTATCCATTTTCACCATAAACATTTTGGCACGCCCGGTGGGACATGGATTTTTCTTAGATCTATGTTTTTTTGCAGATTTTTCTAACCCTATATTGCTATTTTGTAAAACAATTTGGAGGATAACCTTGTGCAGCTAGGGTTTTGGACACAAAATCAAGATCTTGGAGAGATTCGATCATATCTCATAAACGGCTTGGAAATTTTGCACTAAATTTTTTTTACAGGTTGAAGAAAGTATCAGGAGCTCTCAATCCAAAATTCAAAATTTTTGGAGCAAATTTTCAATTTTTAAGAATTTTTTATGATTTTTCATAAAAAATTTATTTTGAGAGCAAATGAGAGAATTTTTCGGATTTTCTTACATTTTTGGAAATCTCTCATAATTATACACAGGATCTGTTCTTTGTGAATTTAATTTTGATGCAAAATATTTCCCTAAAAATTAGATCTTTAAAAATTAGGGTTTTTATTTATTTTGATCATATCTCACAAACGGCTTCAAATTTTTCCATAAAATTTTTTGTGCAAGTCGGGAACAGTATTAGAAAGATTCAGTAAAAATTTCAAGTTTTGTGGATAGATTTTGCATTTTATATGAATTTTTTATGATTTTTCATAAAAAATTAATTTTGAGAGCAAATTAGCGAATTTTTAGGATTTTCTTACATTTTTGGAAATATATCATAATTATACACAGGATCTGTTCTTTGTGATTTTAAATTTTATGTAAAATCATTCTTCAAAAATCAGATCTTTGAAAATTAGGGTTTTGCATTATTTTACTCATATCTCACAAACTGCTTGGATTTGTTGCAGGAAATTTTTTGTGTAGGTTTGGAAGACCATAAAGACTCTCCAGTAAAAATTTCAGATTTTTGGGATCGATTTTTCATTTTATATGAATTTTTTATGATTTTTCATAAAAAATTAATTTTTGGAGCAAATTAACAAATTTTTTGGATTTTCTTACATTTCTGGAAATATCTTGAAATTTTATAGGTGGTCTTTTTTTATAATGAATCAGATCTTTAAATTGGTCAACAAAACGCATTGTTGAAGGCCCCTATTTCACAAAGTCTTTTGGATCTAAAATTTACCTAACTTGTGTACTTGCAGGAAGGGGTGATCATTTGAAACAATCCAAACTACTAATAAATCTTTGTTGCAGGTCCTTGGCAAGGTTTTTTGGATTTTTATTGTGTGTCTTGTTTTCATAGACTAGCAAACACTTCAATTGGTGCACTAAAATTGAATCACTGTCTTTTGTGTCTTGAGCAATAGGCTCTTTTTGTTTAATCTTTAGAGGGCCTGTCTTCCCGTGTGGTCATTAGGACTACTAGTGAGAAGAGAACGACCCAAGTGGTAGCGAGGAAAACCCACCTCATCCAAACCACTATAATCAAATGTATTCATGGTGAAAACTATGAATAACGTGTGCTGATTAGTTCATACCGACACTATGTCTCCCCATAAACCCGTTTGATCAAATTTATTTGATCATTTGTAGGGTGTAACCCCTACCGGCTGGGAGCCTTCTGTATTTACAGAGCTGAAAGTGCCGCATGTATGGCCACACGAGCGGATGCCCTTACTAGCACCTCTTTGTTTTAGATGCCCAAATCCTTCTAGTTGTTGGGGCAGGAGGTCGGACCTCTGGTAGCGGCCCACACACATACGGTTCTTAGTAGAGATACAAAGTTCGCCATGGGGAGTTTTCATGGGGACTGATGCTTGGCTGACCCGAGAAGTGAGTGCCGAGGGTGGAGCCAGTGAGGTCAAGCATCTAAGTATCCGCTCTAAATAGCGTAGCCTTGGGGGTAAAACCCCATG
Organism: Cryptomeria japonica; assembly: GCF_030272615.1. Classification (NCBI taxonomy): domain Eukaryota; kingdom Viridiplantae; phylum Streptophyta; class Pinopsida; order Cupressales; family Cupressaceae; genus Cryptomeria; species Cryptomeria japonica. The sequence continues at coordinate 610,533,938 of NC_081413.1, read as the reverse complement.
TGGGATCAACAACTATTGTCTTGGCTAGCCATAAGAATTGTGCTTGACTTATGTTAAACATTCAAACAATCAAGACCAAACAGCAAAACATTGTGTCTTTTGTGTCTTCAAGTGTATGCAAAACAATTTTACATCAAACAACACACTTTTCTTGGAGTCATTGTCAGTCTAAACACTTGCAAACACTGAGTCCTCATCAACATTGTGTCCTCTTGTCACGAAAAATAGTCAAACATTCAGATTTGGTCACAACCAAAAACTTCACAAATTGGAAAAATTTCACAGTCCAACAAACAAAAGAAATCAGTTTCGGCATACTTGAGCTTCCTAGGTTGTCTCTTCAGATTTCATCTAGCATTCAGCCTGTTCTAAGGTCTCACATAGTCCATCATTGCTTCACATCTCATTTTACATTCATACTTGTCTAAACTTGAGTCAAAAGGTCACTTGCTTGTCCTCATCATACTTTGTCAACACACTACATACTACTACACTTTGCTAAGTGGTCCCTCATCAAGGTTTCTTACCTTTGGGTCTCATTTGGTCTTACTTAGAGTCAAGGTCAGCTTACCTCATCAAGAGAAACTATCCTCTCTTTGGAAGTCACACCTACTCTACTACTTACATACTTGGTCTTACACTTTGGACATTGCAAGTACACCTCAAGATTCACTTACACTCCATACAACTCTTGGTCTTCCATACTCTCGTCATTTTTCATCTAGTCTCTCACATCTTGGTCAACACCTAGTTCATGGTTGAAACCCGCCTTCAAAAATCTAGGAGAATAGCTAAAGAAGCTCAAGAATCCGTAAATATGAGTTCTTATGAGTATGACAATGATCTATTCTACAATCCTGAGCACACTACATTACCAGACATGAATGTTTATAGAAACAATCCAAATGTGGAAAGCGCAAATGCTATAAACAACAATACTACACACAATGACAATGTTGACAACTCTTCAATACTATCAGCAGACATACAAGAATCCATAATGGATCCTCAATTCAATAGATTGGTTGAAGAGATAATGAAGAGAGATCGTCAATACTTTTTAAACATGATGGCACAAAGTGGAGCTAAAATACCGCATGATTTTGACTTATCTCAACTTATGGAAAGTCGACCCTCACAACAAGCTCAACCCAACATGGATCAAAGGAGACCAAATAGTGGAGGAAATAGAGGACCGAATATGATGCCTGAGTCACCATCAGTTCTGCTTCAAAAACCGGCAATCCCACATACACAAGCTCAAACATATGATACTTATATTCAAAGACCATCATGGAGGCCCTATGCTCAAACACATGCTCAAGATATGGGTCAATCAAGACAAGCGGATACTCAAGGACATCCTCAAAATTTTGACACAAGGAGACCTCATGTCAAAATTGGGGGCAACACAATGGAAAATGAAAGACCTATTGAATATGGTTTATACACACAAAACAGATATGGGGTTCCTCAACAAGAAGTTATGCCAAGTGCTCCATATATGTCGCAACAATATAGACCTCCATATGGACATGTCTATGATCAGTATCATCCATACATGCAACAAGCTCCTCCTCAAATGGGTGTTTCAAACATGGGGTATGCTACAAGAAATCAATCTCCTCCCAAATATAATTTGGAGCAACAAATTAGAGATCTACAAAAGAAAGTGGAGGACATGAGTACATCCAAACCTACATACACTATGAGAGATATATGCCCTTATCCCTTTGATAAGAGCATTCCAATGCCTCCGTTTCCTCCGCACTTTGTAACACCAAAATTCGACAAATATAGAGGGAGAGGAGACCCCAAGGCACACATAAGACAATTCTTCACAGCTTGCATTGAGGTAGCGGCAGAAGAAACATACTTGATGAGGTTGTTCCCACAGAGCTTAGGTGACCAAGCTATGGAATGGTTTTCTCAATTACCTCCCGGTATTAAGTCATGGGGCGACTTGGCAGAAGCATTCATTCAGCATTTTTCTTACAACATTGAAACAGATGTCTCAGTTACTATCTTGTGCAATACTAAACAAAAAGAAGGAGAATCTTTCGCAACATTTTTACAGAGATGGAGAAACCTATCTAGCAGATGCTCTTGTGAAATCCCGCAAAAACAAATGGTGGAGATGTTCACACAAAATGTTAACAAGGCTATTGGCTATGATCTCAGAAAAGCTTGTTTGTCTACATTCAAGGATGTCATTGAAAAGGGCCTAGCAACAGAAAGAGTCTTAATTGAACAAGGAGTTATCAAACTATTCAAAGAAAACAAAGAGGACTTCAAAGGAAAGGACAAACCAAAATTTTGGAACAAGAACAAGAACACAGTTAATGATGGCGTTGTTGATGCCAATATAGTGAGACCAAAGTTCGTCTTTTCTGGATCAAATTCTACCAACAATCAAGTGAACAATCAAACAACTTCTAAACCATGAAGGAAGTACACTCCATTGGGAGAACCACTTGAATCAGTATTCAAAAAGCTTGTAGCAAACAAAGTGATCACGGTCCCAGATTTTCCTCCATATGAACCAAAGGTCAAACCGAATTGGTGGAATGATGATGAGTATTGTGAGTTTCATAAGAGCAAGGGTCACAAGACAGGTAATTGCCATCGATTGAAAAACATTGTGCAAGATCTCATTGATAGAGGCGACATTGAGATTGAGGGACATTCATCTAATCAAGAGCATGAGGTGTTTAAGGAACCATTCCCAAAACATGACAAAGGAAAAGGCAAAGTCATAGATGATCAAGCCAATTACACTAGAGCATCTTACAATTATGATTCTACTATCAATCACATCTCCATGGACAATCATATCTCTACTATTACCATCAAGAACAAAAATCCTGAGAATTCTTCTCAGAGACCCAAAATTGTCCTAAAAGGTGTGGGATCCTCATCTGCATCTACCTCTGAATGTCATGTTACAACCCGTCGAGGTAAGATTACATTGCCAGGTGCCTCCACTAAGAATACCAATCCTTTATCAATTAAGCCTGAGTACGACCTTGTAGAACAACTAGGGAAGACACCTGCGCTCATCTCTATTCTTGAGCTCTTACGTATATCTCCTGCACATAAAGCTATCCTCGACAAAATCTTGAGAGACACTGCTGTCCCTACTGATCTGAACATGGACCAGTTTCAAGCCATGGTGGGATACCTATCCATTCCACACTCCCTCACATTCACAGAAGCTGATGATGCCTCCATAAGTCAGCCTCATAATGCACCTTTACACGTTGAAGCCTTCATACATAAACACCGAATAAAGCGAGTCCTGATAGATGGAGGAGCAGGTCTTAACATTTGTACCTTGAGTACCATAAGACAATTGGGATATTCTGACAAAGCTGTGAATTCTACAAACAAAATTAACATCAAGGCATATGATGATGAAGAGCGCTCATCCAAAGGCATAGTCACCTTGCCTCTTAGAGTTGGGCCAGTTACAAAGGATGTGGTTTGTCAAGTACTTGATCTGGATCTCACATACAACATATTGCTAGGGCGTCCATGGATTCATGAGATGAGAGCAATACCATCTACATATCATCGATGTATCAAGTTTCCACACAATGGAGTTGAAGTGACCGTCAAAGTGGATCCAAATCCATTCATCTATTGCAACAATCTACAACCTATATCAGAAATAACAATCCCAGTCAATCGTGAAGCTATTCCTTCATTGGCATACGTGGATCCTGAATCCTTAAAAGCTTCTACATCAAAACAGGCAGAGCTAAAAGAAGACAAGTTCAAGATTAAAGACATGGGATGTGGTGAGTATATCTTTTATGTTGATCAACTCCCACAGTCTCCTAAGACATTCAATCGACAAGAACAATCTACAAGCAATATGCAAGACCAAGGAATTGTGTGTGAACCACCTAGTGTTGTGGCTACTAAGTCCGAATGCAAATCTCCTCCAGCGGTGCAAGCAGCTCTTGATATCAATAGTCCTAAGAGTGGTCCCAGTGAAGAATCTATTGAGCATATCGCCAACCCTCTTGAGAACTCACATAGCCTTACCATTTCATCCACTCATTCCATTTCCACTTCGCTCCCAAACTTGGATCAACAAGAATTACAAAAGCCCTTACTCATTGGGGATCACAAATCAAGCTTTGAAAAGAAAAATCTAAAAGTCAAAAATAAAGAAAAGTCCTTTAGTCCAAATCAAAATCAAAAGCTATTGGACTCTGCAAAAATCAAAGTCAAGGATAAAAATCCTATGAAGCAAAAAGAGAAAGAGTTGATCTCTCCTAATATCAAAATAACTGGGGGCAAAAGTTCTAAAATTTCAAGTCAAAAAGAACACTTGTTGATCCTAAGTCTCCATCATGCTATCCTACTTTCACTTCTTTTTGTAATCATAGGCCTTCATAACTCTTCCACTTGTTCCACACATCCTTTTCCTTCTGGTGATACATCATGGACCTTTAATGGAGCTTCCTTAAAGGACTTTGTTATCAGGGATGCCCAAACTTCTTTAGGTGACACGCATATGGGCCTGTGTAGTCCACACACTAGTAATTCTATCTCAGTTCCTTTATCAAGGAAGACAGTCACTCAAGCTACACATCATTCAGTCAAGGAACAATGTAGTTACAATCACAAAGTCAAGCCTCGCACATTTGAGGTAGGTGACTTAGTACTCAGAGAGAAAGCCCCAAAAATCAACAAGACAGAGATAAGAAGGGCAAATTTGAACCCAACTGGCTTGGTCCTTACATCATCACAGCAGCATATGGATCTGGGGCATATCAGCTCTCAACTATAGAAGGTGAACCCTTGGAGGATCCTATCAATAGCATGCACCTTCGCAGGTTCTACACATAAGCTCTTCGGAACATCCTAATTCAAAAATACAAAAAAAATCAAAAATTTTCAAAAATACAAAAAAATTATAAAACAAAAAAATCGTTACATGGTGAAAACCTGGCAAACAGGCGCCTTGTGACAACAAAAAAATTGAAAAATCGAAAAAAGTAAAGAGAAATAATTTCGTCCAACGGTGAAAACCACTTCGGTGGCGCCCTGGGCAAGTACCATGGTGAAAACTGGGTCACCAGCGCCATGCGTAGAGACATTGCTCCTCTCTCCTTCAGGATTCTCTTTCATCCTTTCACTTTGCACACACTCACGACCAATTCATCCATAATAAACTTAACTATTCCCATCATGGCTTGTTATTGATCTGCCTAAGATTGGTTAGCCATCCATAACCCTCCCTTTTCACTCCCTTTCCATCCATAATAAATCAGATCCTATCTATGACTACGGCCAATTCCTACGTCTAGTGATGGGTGTGGAACTGAGAACATCACATGTTTCGAGGAGTACAGTTTCTTCCAGCTTCCTTCAAGTCTATCCACGCACAATCCACAATAAAGCAACATCTGCATCGAAGATCCGCAATAAAGTTCCATCTTCTCCGCAATAAAGTATCAGTTTCATGGATTCAGTCAGTTTCAAAGGAGACACAGCAGCAACAATGAGCTTCAACAAAATCAAATCTTTCAACAGACTCAGACAACATATGGTTCAGTGCTATCTATCCTTTTTGTGAAAGTGAACATTGTGACCACAATCAAAATTCGACTTATACAAGTGACAAGAGACACTAAACTTAAGGACTACAGTGGATGTTGGTGTCGAGTCTTGGTTTTCTTTTGATTTTATCTTTTTGGTGACATGTCTTTTAGCTTTTCCAGGATGTCTTTGACTAGAGATTCTATCTCCAGGATGTCTTTGACTAGAAAGGCGAGGATGGGGTATCGTCACCTATTTGCATTTGCTATCTGTGGATTGTCTCTTAGTAATGCTATGACTTGTCCAAGGATATGAGGACACTGTGAGTCTAGTATGAACTGGGGCATTCCTTGTTTGTGACTGTCTTATCTCCATGCAAACAGGTACAATGACTTTCTGGGCCGAACAAATGCCTCGATTGTCATAACCTATTTTGCCATAATAAAGCTCAATGATGATAACGCACAAGAAGCTCTTTCACGTTCATATCTTCTGTCTTCCATCCCCCTTTCTTGATTGACTTCCATTGTCCTTCTCGAGTCCGCGTAGCCCGCTATCACATGACTGAGTATAATGACACACCAAAAACATTTGTATTTCATATAGCTACACCTACATCACCACATATAAGCATTTCATACATACATATAGATATCACAATTGCATCACATCCTACATACAACACATGTTAGCACATCTCACATTTTCATTATGTAAATAATCATTTGCATTATCATATTCATTTGCATTACATACATTCACATTTGCATCATGCATCACATATACAACATAAAAGAACAAAAATATATTGCATTGCATCATATAAGCATCCATATCATAAAACATGTATCACATAAGAACATTTCATCACATAAGGTATGCATGCATATAGCTGCCGCAAAAATGGATCATCTCTCATATATAATCAAAAGTGTCATGATACAATGATGTCAAAAGAATCATATGGCTACAAAATCACCCGCAGGTGTCTACAATACAAAAATGGTACAATACTGATACATAGGGAGCCCTCTACGGCTATGATAAATTCCCTTCCTCGGAGCCGCCTGGCCTCGACGGAGTTTGAGCCCTAGAAGGACCCACCCCAAGATCAACTCTCCTGGCCCCTATGTCCCCTGCAGCCACCCCTCGTGTCATCCTATCCAAACAGAGGAACCCACTGATAACTCCTGTCAACACTATTGGTAGTGCTAATCCTGTCCATGTCATGGTATCCCATGCCACATGTCCCACCCTCATCCCTAGTCCTGGATCCTAGAACACTCATCTCAGTGCATCCCTATCTCCGTCTCGATCATAGGGTACTAACTTTCCATCTATCGGTATCTGTAGAATCCTGTATACATCCTCCAAGGTGACTGTCATCTCACCCATCGGCAAATGCAAACTACAAGTCTCTGAGTGCCATCTCTCAGCCAGTGCAGTCAACAATCCCATGTTCACCCAAAACTCAGGCACATACAGAATGTATCTCAATCCCATAACCTTAATCACAGCTCAGTCCTCGGCTGTCAACTCAAGTCGCAACCTCTGCGTCGACGGGAATCTCTCTCGTGACTCTAGCATCAGCAAATACTCCTGCAGTCAAGCAAATCAAATCATGTCAGTCATAGTGGCATTCACTGTTTATCACAAAATGCTACTCGCTATCTAAATGCACATAGCTATTTATCCTAGTGACACTCACTGTTCATCACAAAGTGTTGCTATCTATCCTAGTAGTACTCCCTGTTCATCACAAAGTACTACGTGTGTGACACTCCCTGTTCATCACAAAGTGTTACTCACATTTGCACTCCCTGTTCATCACAAAGTGCTGCTCATATTTTAGTACTCCCTGTTCATCACAAAGTACTCTATCTTGGTACTCACTGTTCATCACAAAGTGCCTTGATCTATCTTAGTCTTCCTTAGAGGACCTTCTTGAGTGTATCCTCTCAGCAGCTTATCCAATCGATAGCGTATGTTCATCACAGAACTGCCGATTTGACTTGGAAGACACAAATTCGCATTTTTGGACACAAACACATTTTCTTGACATAAATGCGCATTTATTACATTACCTAGTATGCATTAATGACAACAATAAATGCATCAAAGTACGAGGAGGTTTTCGGGTACTTATCGGCTCTCCTGCATCTGCTGGTCGCTCGAATCGGCGAACATGGTCAAATCTATGAACCAAAGCCATCGCTGCTGACTGCTGTTGCTCTTTTCTCGCTCTGCACTGTGATCTCGTAAGGGTGTGGATGACAATGAGGATGTCTTTTGCCCGTGGTCTATCTTATAGCCTAGCCTAGCCCTTGTCTTCATTTCCCGAGTCAGTCTTCCTCATCCCGTGACTTTGTCACTTTATCCGGTCAATCCATTCTATCCCGTCTTTCTTATCGAGAGATTGTCTGCAATCTTTTCAGACATTTTCATCCAATCTCTCGAGGGGGCATATAATTCCCATCTTGGGGCAACTCTGTATCAGTTCATCTTATCTTCTTTGAAACAACGCGACAAGCCGCATTGTCTCAAAGAGGGGCAAAATGCAGACACTCAAAATTGTCATGTCTAATTAAATAAATATTTTATTTATTTAATTATCTAAGCCTAATTCTTCTATTAATTAAATAAATCTTTATTTATTTAATTAATTCATTTATCCTCTTCTAGCCTTATTTCTCATTTAAATAAATACATTTATTTATTTAAATTATCCCTTTCCTAAATTAAATAAATATTTTATTTATTTAATTGTCCTACTTCTTCTATTAATTAAATAAATCTTTATTTATTTAATTAATTCATTATCTTTTTCTACACATGACACATGTCATTCATCTCTTAATTCCTACACTACCTACCTCTTTCATTATTTTACTATTTCTTTTACCTACCCTCTAATCCTAGCCGACCTCTCTTTTTACACCTCTCAATCTTAACCCTACATTTCTTATTGTGTCTTCTATTTAAGGAGATGCTTTCTTCATTGTCAAACCCTAATGACATATCCTAATGACATATCCTAATGACACATCCTAATGACTGATTTTGGAGTACTTGGCTACACTACAATTCCACTTGCAACCACATTCCGTTCTTTGTTGAGCTCTTGTGCATATAAAAATCTGAGAGCAAGTATATCAAGCAAGATCAATGGAGATAGGAAGAATGGAGATCAAAACCCTATTGGACATGTGATGGTATAATCTTTGTGATTTTGAGTTATTTGCATTGTCTTAGGTTATCTTCATATGTTATGGTGGATCTTTGTTCATTGTTAGGCTAGGGTTTAGTGGTTGGATTTATTTAGCCTTTCAATTTTGTTATTATTGTTATCCATTTTCACCATAAACAATAACATTTAGGAAACTTGATCGACTTTTATTGTTTAAACCAATAGGAAAGAAGATTGTCCTTTTCCGGTTATTGCCTATGCAAGTTTAATTTATGTATTTGCTTTTGTTTAAGTAATGGCAAGGCCTTGATATGTTTGTTTGGACCCTTTCGTTTGGTTGATTTGGGGTACCTATTTATGTCTTTGGTCTCTAGTTTGGTTGTTGCCTTGTGATGGTGTTTTAATTGGTCTTGTCCTTTATGTGGGTGTCGAGTGTTGATTTGTGGTTGACCATAGTGGGACAGGTCTCTAGTTAGAGTACTGTCAGGCAATGGACCTTGTATTAGTTTTGATATGTTCAGTTGGATCCATTTCTTTGTAGGGATCATTTATGTAATTATTGACCGATGTTGTCGGTTGTTTATTGGTATGATTCGTCTGGATGGCAGGAATGTAAATGATGTGAAACTTATGTACCCTTAACTTATTTAAATGATCAGAGGGGTCTTGCAGTTGAGAAGACCCAGAGATGTACCCTTTTAGGAGTGAACTCCGATATCAATTTGGTGTTATGTGATGCTTTTGTTCTTATTTTTCATGTTTTTAGTGTTAGCATGTATGGATGGCTTTTTGATAGAATGTATAAGTGGATTAGATGAGATTTATTGTAAATGCATGTATGCAGTCGTCTCTTAATGCAGTAATGTGGTTCATGAAAGAGTGTAGTTTGATTTGCAGAATGAATTCTATAATTGTTAATGAAATTAAGTATACATGAGAAGATCTCTCTAGTTATGATAAAATTATAGTGTGTTTTGGAACAAGATGCATGGCATGTGTTTAATAAAAAATTGAATGAAATGAATGGATAACAATTGTTGGATGAACTCATCATATTACCAAAATTGTAATTCTAATGGATGAACTTCATTTGTTTATTTACATTTCAACCTTAATAAATGAACTTCATCATATTAGCTATATTTTAACCTTAATGGGTGGATTCATATGTTATATATGATTTAATCTTAATTAAAGAAATTATTCTTTGTTTAAGTATTATCTTGTAATTAAGTTAATCAACTTAATTGGTTTAGTTAGCATGAGTTGAGTTAAATGTGGAATTAAGTAATCACATTGGGAAACTCTTTAGGTGTTAGTTGATGTCTTCTGCTGTGTAATCTGTTCTTTGATATCTCGTTGTATCATTATGTTGTGTTTAACTTTTTTAAAAGAAATTTATTGCACTCCATTCGTGTGTTTTAGCTTTATCCCTTCAGGGTTTCCTGGTGGGGCATTACACAACTCCTACATTGGCACCTATTGCAAGCAAATGAAAGGCACCTACATTGTTGATGTTCGTAGCCCACCCTCCCTTCAAGATTCTGATTATTGTTGATATCCCTCATCTTGGTTATTATACCAAGGGTAGGATTTCACCTAGAGCTCATTGATCACCCTTGGATCCTATGTCTCAACCTTCAATGGTACCCTTGTTCCTCTAACTACTCCTAGAGAAAAACAAGGAAGGGTATCTATAATAATTGAATATAAAGGTAGCCACCCAAGATCTAGAGACCAAATGAAAAGCACATAAACAAGCAAGAATTAATGTGACATGAATACATTATATTCCTATCAATGATGCAATAGAATAGAATCAACTTGATTATCAATGAATTATTATTACATGGGAGACCCTTTGATTATATAGCCAAGGTGAGAGCATATGAGTGCATAAGAGTATGAAAAGTGTCATAATATTATGATATGAGACAAAAACTGATAAACTGTCATTTCACCTAAAGTTAAAAATTGATCACATGCTAACACCACTAACATTGGATTACCCACCAAAAGGTGGATATGATAATGTAATAAAAGTACTAAAGGTGGAGACACCATATAAAGTGAAAAAGATAACATGATAATGCCACATAAAGTGGATATTCTCCAACAAAATCCTATGTGGTTCCCTAAGTAAGATTAACTACAAAAGGTCTACATTGAAAAATTTCATCAAAATATCAGAGAGACAAGACACACTAAGCCCCCAAGGACTTTAGGGTCTTACTATACCAATATCAAGATAAAAGGGACATAATAAGAAAGAGGAAAGAGAGAGAGAACATGACTACTATCCTAGTAAGGTTTTCTTACTATGAGTCGTGAAACTAAAAAATACCAAATTACAAAGCAACAAGCTCAGTTTGCAAAGTGACTTAAGAACTGAAACATGTCATGGTGTGTGCATAAAGTGTAACATTGAGCATAGTGTATTCCCTCATGTTAAAGAGATTTCATATGCCTTATCAAGAGAAATTTATTTAAGGTAGCATGCATCCAAGAGACAACCATTTTACCACAATGAGATGCCCCCAAGAAAGGACAAATCAAAGGATAATGGTCACAAAACACAAAAAGGATCCACTACCTCTGGGATCAATATGCTCTTATGATAAATAATGTATATCATGAATATTTGTATTGAATTGACCTCATCCCCCAAAGGTAGTAGAATCATAAGCACAAGGGAAGAAGGGAACATATGTCTTTTGAGTCAACATGGAAGACACCAAAAGAGATCTCAACGCTTTGCATCATCCCCAAGTAGACAACATAAGGGACAACAAATAGAATAATTGAGATACAAATAGAAGAATGTCATAAAAAATTTAACCTCTTTATTACCTTCCACCAACAAAGTAACAAGGGTAATCTAAAGAGAACCTAACATAACACAAAAACACATCATGAGGGAAACACATTATGAACAAACAAGAGAAGGATCTATGACACGAATGAACCTAATTGAGAAAATTATATGCTTCACAATCTTGTTAAACATTGTTTTGGGAAGGTGGACAAGATGCAAGTGGAGAAACCTTGAGCATGGTAGATGGAGCTATTGAAAGTTCCAAACAAGGACCATGCTCTAATGGTGAGTCACTTTGTTTGTCACTAAGCGCTAAGGTTAATGCTTTTGAAAAATGTGAAGATAGATAATTATTAACATCAACAAGCTCACATATATCATCAAAATCATTAGAATCAACATTGTTAGCATGAACAACATCATCATCCATTTCATCATCTAAATTAATAAAAATAGGATCTCTAACATGAAAAGAGCATAAACCATCATTTCTGTTGAGCATTTTTAATCTTGGTGATTTAGGTTGAACTTCCTCCCTAGGGTTAGGTAAAGGCTGAAAAAATGAGACCAAATCAACATTTGGTATTTTCAGGGGGGAAACGGTTTGGGAAGCAAGTTCATGAGCCTTAGCATGATGTCTTCATCGATATTCTCTTGCACAATGATTTCTTTTAGATTTAGCCAAAGGTTGTGAAGATTAAGGATCAATGGACATAGGCTTCTTTTCTTCCTATAAAGGAGGAATGGGATAAGATTTACTAGGTTGAGAAATAGGAGATGCCAAGTGCTTTCCTGTGTAAGATGTAAGAGGCAATATTGTGGAATATATAGGAGGAATAGAAGGTGTGGGAAGGATACCAAGTCCATCATGAGGAGGAATAGATCTAGGATCTCTAGGCTTACTCAAAGATAAGATCATCTCATTTTTCCAATTTTGATAAGATAGAAAAAGAGCATCACTTTAAGGCTTAAGAGGCTTAAGATGTTTAGGCCAAAATTAATTGAGGGTGAAATTTTCATGCCTCACTATGGGTTGATACATGCTATGATTAATTGGTATGATAGTGCCATTATGAGGGAATTTTAAATATTATGAATAGTAGAAGGGACAACTTTCATGGAAGAGAGCCATAGATGTCCCAACTTCACATGAAATTGATCCGATGTAGGAATGATAGAAAAATTCATATCCAAGAACTTAGTACTAACATCAATGGGAAGAGTAATAGAACCAATAGTAGGTAAAGAGAAACCATCATACACCTTGACCATAATATCAGATTTATCATATGTTACTTAATGCAATTGTAAAATGTAAAGATATTTTTCAATGATCACATTGACCATACACACTAGATAAATGGGCATTCCTCATGAGAGTTTATCTTTGATATTCATAGTGATATATAATGGGCCATCAAGTGTAACAATAGTCTCACTAGGATCAAAGTTAATGCATAGGTCCTTAGGAGTTATAGGTTTTTAAACAAGATTCACAACATTATTAGACTCAACAACAAGGTCATCGAGAGAAAAGGAAAGAGACTCAGACTTGACAACATTAGTAGAATGGGAAGGAAAAGGATTAGTGAAAATTTGGATTTTTTTATTATGAGGTGTTGTGGATTTCTTTCCTTTGTTATTCACACTAGCTATAGATATCGTATTATTATCAATATAGTCTTGAATTTTACTCTTTAAAGTATAACACTTCTCGGTATCATGACCAAGATGATGGTGATATTGGAAAAAGGCTTTAGGATTATATGATAAGATGGAAAAGGTTTGGAGGTATCAATTGGCTTGATGGGAGGAAGTTTGAACACATTATTATTTATCAATCTTGATATTATAGTATGTAAAGACTCAAAAAGACAAGTAAACTTTTTTCTAAAGTATTTGGATGAAGGGGTCACACTCGATGTTGTGGCTACCACTTGAGTATTGATTTTGTCATTCATATTTATGTATCCTTTGTTCGGTTTAAATTTTGCAAAATATTATTGAGTACTCTCATTCTTATCAATGGGATCCATTGAAGGAGATGATTCAAATTGACTCACTTGAAGCTGATAATTATGAAGCACTGCACACAATTGTGTAAAGGAAGTAAACTTAGAAAATAGAATCTTATCCCTAATGTCTATTTGTAAATTAGCAATAAAAATTCTTTGAACATCTTGATCAAGCATAGGATAAGCAATTTGAGAATACAAATGTTTATATCTACCAATAAAATCAATCACTTTCTCTTTAACTCCTTGCTTACAATGAATCAAATCAACCAAAGTAATTTTAGGAAAAATATTATTGTGAAATATTTGAATGAAATCATTAGCTATTTGTTGAAATGATGTAATAGAATAAGGAGACAAAGAACAATACCATTGTAAAGCCTTATCCCTAAAGGTTCGAGTAAACAATTTAGCCATAAGTCTTTGGTCATGAGAAAAAACACTACACAATGTTTGAAATGTGTTGACATGAGTCAAGTGTCACCTTTTCCATTGTACAACTCCAATTGAGAGACTTTGATCCAGGAGCATCCTCGGTTCACAACAATCTTGCATCAGCCAAAAACATTTTCTTTTCTATTTTGTTTTCTGTTTGTAGTTTCAGTGTCCCTTTCTATGTGTCTCGATTTTGGCTCACCAGATCCTATAGAATTGGATTCTACCTGAAGACTTGATCATCTTTCTTGCTTTCAAACTGCATCTCAGTTGGATCACTTTCTGACAAGATATTGCTATTGGTTTTCTTGACAGTTTCTTGTTACCGGTTGTTCCTTTATTACTAGTTGGCTGAGACCTATTCTGGTGATCTACCAGAACCCATTCCAAAGCTTGGGGAGCCTTGAACATTTATCTTGATGTTTCTTGGAGTGTGGCCGACCTTCTACGTTTCATCCTTTGGATTTTTTAGAGGAATCTCTTGGTGGAGGCTGACCTTGTTCATTTTTTGCACGTTAGGTCTTGTTCTTTGGTGATGATCCTTTTTGGGCTGACTGGATCCTTTGGATCGATATATATATTTGTAATCATGCTTTAGAATGAGAATTAATAGAAGATCAATTAGAATCAATCAGAGATAAACTGTGCCTAGAAGATAGATCTTTTGATTCAAGGTCCTTGTGTGACCTATTCTACTAGGCCTGTGTGCCAGTATGTTGTAACCTGGTTGTTACCAGTTGGATGTAATAAAATTTCATGCAATAAAACTGTCTGTTCTGCATTGCCTCCATCATGTCTGTGTTTTTCTATTGTGCTTACTCTTTCTGACTGGTTTGGACTGATCTCCTTGAGGTCCCTCTTTGTCGGTGGATGCTTCAAGTATAATTAGAGAGAAGTTTCATTTCGGAGGTTGCGTGTCCTGAATTTTGTTATAGGGTGGTAGATTGTGGATCTGACTTGCAATTGCAGAGGACTAGCATGATTAAATGGCATGAAGAGGAACTAGGAATGGTGGAGCGCGTGGGAATGCAAACCCTGCTGTAATGGAGATGTTGTGAGGAATAGAAAACCAGTTAGAAGCTGTGGAGACAACCTAGATAAGAGGCTGACATATTGAGGATGTGAGCGAAGATGGAGGAGAAGAAGCCCCGGCAGAACAAGTGAACCTACTAGTAGTTAATCCAGATGAAGAAAGGTTTTTAAGGGTTTTGAGTAGGAGGAACACTAAAACTCATTTTACCCCACCAAAATATGATGGGAAGTTTGATTCAAATGAATTGATGGATTGGATCTCAGAGATGAAAAAGTATTTTGATTTTGAAAACATTGTAGAAGAGAGGAAGGTGAAATATGCCTATACCCGATTGAAAGGTCATGCATCTCTTTGGTGGGAGCACTTGCAAGTTGATAGACAAAGAAGAGGTAAAGAAAATATTAAGACATGGGATAGGATGATTGCTAAGTTAAAATCAAAGTTTGTCCTGATGAATTATCAAGTGGATTTATTCCAGAAGTTGCAAAATCTGAGACAAAGAATCTAGTGTGAAGGAGTACACCGAAGCATTTTACAAGTTGAACATCAGATCTGGATATGTTGATGATGAAGTTGAACAAATTGCAATATATTTGAACAAATTGTGGATGTCTATACAAGATGAACTCAGTATGATCAAATTGGAGAGTGTTGAAGAGGCTTACCTGTATGCAATAAAGGCTAAAGAGAAATTGAATAAAAGACATGAGCAGAGACAAAGAGGTAGAGGTAGAAGGTTTACCAGAGGAAGATTTCAAGGAGGAAGCATAACCAGTACAGATCAGAACAAGGACAAGGAAGTAAGCAAAAAAGGTAATTCATACCGGAGGAGAGAATCAGATGGTTACCAAAATGAGAACTTTGGGAGACAAGACAAGAGGACATTTAGAGGAACTTGCTTTAAGTGTGGAGGAGGACACCATGCATTTGAATGTAAGAAGACAGAGGCTATTAGAAGAGAAGCAGTGGTGGAAGAAAACCCCACTGGATCAGATAATAAACTAGAAGATGGAGAACTGTTGATGATGAGGAGAGCTTTGTGTCATACCGGAGGAGATGAAGAACCCTTGCAGAGGAAGAACCTATTGAAGACCAGATGTAAGGTATCTAGTAAGTGTTATAAAGTTGTTATTGATAGTGGTAGTTCTTTATAACCTTATTTTAGAAGAGATTCTGAATAGGTTGAAATTGGAGAGATTGAAACACCCTAAGCCTTATCGGATAGCATGGATTCAGGATGAACATAAGTTGTTAGTAAGTGAACAATGTTTAGTAAAATTGAAAATTGGGAATTATCATGATGAATTTTTGTGTGATATTATGCCTATGGATATATGTCATATTTTGTTGGGAAGACCTTGGTAGTTTGATAGACAAGCAATACATGATGGGAGGAAGAATACATACACTATTGTGGATAATGGGATGAAGCAAACCTTGTTACCTTTGGAGGAACCTTTGAAGAGTGAATTCTGTACAAATGCTAGAATCTGTTTAGTAGATGGAAGGAAATTCATGGATGGACTGAGACATGAGAATGTGTGTTCTGCCTTAATTCCTAAGAAGACTGAGAGACCAGAACTGGAAGGAGAACACTTGATAGAGATAAGAGATTTGCTGACAGAATATGAGGACATCATTTCAGATAATGTACATGATGGATTTCCACCTGTTAGAAGTATTAGTCATTGCATGGACTTGGTTCCTGAAGCTAGTTTGCTTAACAAAGCTGCACACCTGTTGACACCGGTAGAAAATGAAGAACTAAATAGACAAGTGCAAGAGTTG
The DNA here is from genome assembly GCF_030272615.1 of Cryptomeria japonica. Taxonomy (NCBI): domain Eukaryota; kingdom Viridiplantae; phylum Streptophyta; class Pinopsida; order Cupressales; family Cupressaceae; genus Cryptomeria; species Cryptomeria japonica. The sequence continues at coordinate 610,517,112 of NC_081413.1, read as the reverse complement.
TTGAAGAAAGGTTTGATCAGGGAAAGTTTGAGCCCTTATGCAGTACCAATAGTATTAGCATCTAAGAAGAATGGAGAATGGAGGATGTGTACTAATTCAAGAACAATAAACAAGATCATAGTGAAATACTGACTTCCTTTGCCTAGGATGGATGACATAATGGACTATTTGAGTGAAGAAAAATACTTTACAAAGATAGATTTGAAGAGGGGATATCATCAGATCAAGATCAAAGAAGGTGATGAGTGGAAGTCAACATTTAAGACAAATAAATGAATATATGAATAGTTGGTGATGCCTTTTGGATTGACTAATGCACCGAGTAATTTCATGAGGCTGATGAATGAGGTATTAAAGAAATTCTTGGGAAAGTTTGTTATTGTGTATTTGGATGACATTTTGATTTTTAGTAAGACAAAAGAGGAGCATTTGTTGTAGTTAAGACAAGTTTTGCAGAGCTTGAGAGAAGAGAATGACAACTCAATGATGAACCACTAGTACCAAACCGGTACTAAGAGGGGGGGTGAATCAGTACAAACACAAATACAGTTCAAAACCGGTTTGACAGCAAACACTCCAAATGACTAACAAATAGGGATATTGGTAAAACATAGTGCAACCGGTAACATCCAGTACAGCTCAATCAGTCATGAACCGGTCACTCATTAAGCTTTCCTCTTAGCTCAATACTACAGTATCATTATACTCTCATGCATAAACAGGTAAACTTAATCATCAGATCTTCAAAACAGTGAGTTCAATATGTTTTATTGACAGGCATTAAACATAGAACCTTCATATGCTTAACAGGTAAAACAAAGCATTACAAGATAAAAGCATCACACATAACACACATATTTTTCTTGTGGAAACCCAACTGGGAAGAACCACGGTGGGGATGAATACCCACACGTTGCTTTTAAACTCTTTTGAAGTCCACTCTATCAGGAGCCTTGCCCGGTTAAAGACATTACAATAGGTTCTGCTAGGAACCGATCCTGTTAGGGATCACCCGATTAAGGGATAGCAATAATACCCGGTTAAGGGTTAAATTCGGTAGGGTCACCTTGTTAGAGGATTTCAAGAACTCAATAGCTAAAGGATCTCCTAAGCTCTATAGCTTCTCAGAACTCATTAACCTCGAGTTACCTAGTTAAGGGATTTGAATCAAGCCTGTTAGGGGATTTTGCAACAAGCTAGTTAAGGCTACCTTGTTAGGGGATTTTACAACTATTGAAGTGGTTAGAGATCAACAGGTATTACAATGATCTGGTAACAATACTCAATGCTAATGCAGATCCATTTTGGCTCCTCTTCACCTTCTGCACATTCACTTTGCAGGTATCTCTTCTCTCCTTTGGTCTGGCAAGAATCAAGTATCACTTCCCTAGGATACACACACACAAATTTTGCCAACAACCTTAGAAAGAAACACAACATCGACCTTATAGGAAACATACAGGTCGATAGCAAAAACCCTAAACCCTAAACTTGTTAGGTTAAGCAATTCAAGCGGTTCGATCCTGACCATTGAATCATACTACATTAAATGCAACAATCTTGAATTGATCTCAAGACATTCTCCGTCATCCATTATCCACCGATTTCATTACGGCTGATAACCCATCACGCGTTATCACCGTTTGACAGACTTCGCTCATTCCCGAGGTAGATAGGAATAGTCTTCTTCATGCAAGATCCTTCACGTGCACAGGGCTTACATGGCAACATGATCTATTCTCTGTTATACTGCTGACTCATCACACGAAGATCACCGATTGAGTCACACAGACTTGAGGTACTCCAACTGGAAATCCTGAAGTGGAAGCTACCTACCAACCGGTAGTCATACAATGCTTCCATGTGCCAATTCCCATAACTACATGCCGGTTCACCTTGAACAAATATGCCGCTTCACTTTGGCATATAAACCAGTTCATACATATGTCGGTTCCTCTCTCTTTTCACCTATCACATGTGCTGGTTCACACCATGTCTCATATTGATATCAATGACAACATACAATATCATTATGTCTTCATGTCGGTTCACATAATGCCAACAATCTACCCCTTTGGCATTGATGGCAATATACAAAGATATCTTCTCCGCTTCACATTTTCTCCCATTTGCTGCAGATATCTTTTCACTTCACTCCTTCTTCCCCTTTGACAACAATGCCAAAGTGGAGGGACAAGCATCTTTGTCTTATCATGCTGCTCCCCCTGAGGAGTAGCATCCTTCAACACATCAATCAACCAAAAATTTGTCTTTCCAGTACCTGAGTGATGTGGAACAATTACTTTTAGTTCACCTCTTGAAGGGGCAATACCCCTAATTCACCTCTCAAATGCACAAATGTTGTCTTTGGGAGAGGCTTGGTGAATATGTCTGCTAACTGCACCTTACTGGACATATGCTCCAGTGCAATCTCTTTATTCTGAACCTTTTTGTCAAGCTGAGTCGGGGTAGGGCCTCACACTAGAGCTTTTCCATGGAGGAGGGAATCCGAGCGGAGGTGGGAGAAGGCGATGCGGGGGTACTGCGAGCTGCGGACAGCGCTGCCCATGGTTGCGGGCCCCACAGCCCGTGGATGTCGCCGCCCATAGTGGTGACATCCACAGGCTGCGGAGCCCGCAGTTGTGGGCACTCTTGTAGCTATGGGCAGTGACGTCCACAAGCTGCGGAGCTCGCAGTCATGGGCGGCACTGTCCGCAGCTCACAGTACCCCCCACCGTAGCTGTGGGCGGCAACGTCGCAGCTATGGGCGGCGATGTCCATAGGCTATGGAGCCCGCAGCCATGGGCGGCGTTGTCCCCAGCTCGCAGTACCCCCGCACCGCCTCCTCCCACCTCTGCTTGGATTCCCTCCTCCGTGGAAAAGCTCTGGTGTGAGGCCCTACCCTGACTTAGCTTGACATTTTGGTATCAGAGCAAGGTTGCCAACACTAGGAACCTTACTCCATTACGTTTCGCTATAATTATTTAATTAATTAAATTATATTTATTTTTATTATGTTATTTTTAAATTAGCTAAAATATTTCTCCTAAAATATTTATTTATTTAATTTTATTTTAATTTCTTAAAAAGGATGCCTCCAACTACACAACAAACTTGCAAACGTGGTAGAGGCCCTAGGCATGAACGCATGGCACGCGAAGAGGTCATTAGGGAGGAATCAGTTCTGGAAGTGAACCCAGAAGCCCCTCCTGAACGATTGGTTGACCCGAACCGAGACATCTTGGTAGCTCTATATAACCTGATTGGCATAGTTTAGGATAGGCTTCTGGCAGTAGATCATAATGTTGAGAACCAGGACTCAGGAAGCCGTAGAACAGTGGAACAGGAATGAAGTAGGAGTCCACCTCCTAATCCCGTAGAGAGTCAGGCTGGGCATGAGCCCGAGTCCGTTCACCTACCAGCACCACCTCCAGTCATAGCACCAGTGTATTATGAGAGGGCACATCGGGATCCAAGGGATCTTATCAGAGAGGTTATGCATCTTCAGCCACCATCTTTTGGGGGATCTACCGACGGGGTAGAAGCAAAGGCATGGCTTTTAAGCCTAGATAGGTGCTTTGCATTGCACTCTTATGAGAGCAATCTAAAAGCACATGCAGCGGTTCACCTATTGCGAGGAATAGCCTCCACATGGTGGAGACAGGAAGAATATAAGTGTGGCTTAGAGATAGAAACCCTCACTTGGGAGATTTTCACAGAAAGATTCAGGGAGAGGTACTTATCAGAGCATTTCAGACAGCGTAGGGTGGATGAGTTTCATGACCTCCAGCAGAAGGGTCTTTCAGTGACCCAGTACGAGAACAAGTTCTTTGAACTCTTACCATACGTAGACTACCTGAAAGATGAGAGGCTTCTCGTCAACCAATTTATTAGAGGGTTGAATTCTGGCATAGCAGGACCAGTGAGGATGGATGCTCCAGGGAGCCTTCGGGTTGCCGTGGAGAAGGCTTTGATAGCAGAGGAGATTCAGGTCAGGCCCCAAGACTCGAGGGATCGGTCCCAGAACCATAACCCTACACCACAGACTTACAGGTTTCAGAAACCCCATTGGAAGGGTAATAATAGACACACATCGGGGTTCTCCAAACCCCCTCCTCTGCAGCAATCATAGCAAAACCAAAGGCAAAGGCCTCCGCAGAGTCAGCAGGGTACGAAGCCCAAGTAGTGGCAGTCACAGGGTCAGAGGCGAGATCAGAGATCTCAGGCTCCTTACACACCTCTGGCGAGGACTCACCAGTCCTCCAGAGGTGGGTATAGTGGTTCTAGTAGGACAGGGGGATAGTCTTTCTCCAGACCACAGGGAGTGCAGTTTCAAGCATGTGGCGCTTGCTTCACATGTGGAGCCATGGGACACATGGCGAGAGAGTGTCCTCAGGGTTAGATGGCAGGCAATCAAAGGATGGCAGCATCAGAGCTGACAGTTGGGGATATGGGCAAGTCCCATAGGGTCTTCGCAGCAGTTGACAACCGCCAGGCAGAGCATCAAGCCATGATTATTGAGGTAGCAGGTATGATTAGAGGTAGTAGTGTATCTATATTATTTGATTCAGGAGCTACTGACTCTTTTATATCTCCATTGGTTGTGGAGCATTGTGGGCTAGTGGCAATTAGACAAGAGGTCAGTTGGGAAGTGGAATTAGCTTCAAGGGCTAGAGTGTCAGTGGAATCAGAGGTTAGGGGTTGTCAGCTTCATATTGGTAATAGCACCACTTTAGTAGACCTTAGAGTTACACCACTTGGATCATATGGCATCATACTTGGCATGGATTGGCTTTATGCCCACAAAGCCAAGATGGATTGTCACCTGAAAAGGATCAAGTGTGAGGATGATCATGGTTCTCCCATAGTGATCACTAGAATTCAGAGACCCGTGTCTCTTCGTATGATCTCTGCCATGTAGCTTAAGCGGAGCATGCGAAAGGGGTGTTAGTTATTTGCCATCACCATTAGTGATAGAGAAGAAGAAGAAGAAAAGGAACCATCTATTGACGACCATCCTATCCTTAAGGGATTTTTAGACGTATTTCCTTCAAAGTTACCCGGTATGCCACCCCGTAGAGAGATTGGTTTTCATATAGACCTTGTTCCAGGAGCCGAGCCAGTTTCCAGAGCACCATATAGGATGACCACAAATGAACTTAATGAGCTCAAGATGCAGCTTGAGGAACTCCTAGAGAAGGGCCACATTCGCCCTAGTGTATCCCCTTGGGGTGCACTAGTCATCTTCGTGAAGAAGAAGGATGGATCTCTCCGATTATGCATGGATTACCGTCAGTTGAACAAAGTAACCATCAAGAACCATTATCCATTGCCCAGGATCGACGATTTATTCGACCAACTTCAGGGTGCCAAATTATTTTCCAAGATTGATCTAAAGTCAGGGTACCATCAGTTGAGGATAGTGGATAGCGATATCCACAAGACCGCATTTCGCACTAGATATGGCCACTATGAGTTCACCGTGGTCCCTTTCGGTCTTAGAAATGCCCCAGCAGCTTTCATGAGTCTCATGAATGGAGTATTCCACACATTCCTCGACCGTTTTGTGATTGTGTTTCTCAATGACATATTGATATATTCACAGAATGAGGAGGAACATGAGGAGCACCTGAGATAGGTTTTGCAGTGTTTGAGGGATAATCAGTTGTATGGCAGTTTGTCGAAGTGTGCTTTCTTTAGAACAGAGGTCAAGTACCTTGGTCATGTTATATCCGGTGATGGGATCTCAGTAGACCCATCAAAGATCAGAGCCATTATGGATTGGCCAACGCCAACCAGTGTGATAGAGGTCAGGAGCTTCATGGGCTTAGCAGGTTATTATCGACGTTTTGTTGAGGGATTCTCTAGAGTCGCTCATCCTATTACTTCTCTTCAACACAAAGGGAAGAAATTTGAGTGGACGGAGAAGTGCGAGAAGGCCTTTCAGGAACTTAAAAGGGCACTTACTACCGCACCTATCCTTGTAGTACCAGATCCTTCAGCTGATTTCATGTTTTGCACGGATGCTTCCCTAGAGGGTTTAGGAGCAGTCCTTATGCAGGGTGGTAGAGCTATAGCTTTTGAGTCTAGGAAACTCAAGACTCACGAGCTTGATTAACCTACTCATGACCTTGAGCATGCAGCAGTAGTGCATGCACTTGTGAGGTGGAGACATTTCCTTTTGGGTCATCATTTTGAGTTGCACTCAGACCATCAGAGCCTTCAGTACATATTCACTCAACTGAATCTTAATGCACGTCAGAGGAGATGGATGGAATTCTTGTGCGAGTATGAATTTGACGTTCACTACATCAAAGGGAAAGAAAACGTAGTTGCAGATTCTTTGAGTAGGAGGTGCCACGAGGTATACACCATATCTATGAGCACAGATTTCAGAGATCAGATCATGCAGCAGTTGCCAGAGGACAGATGGTATTTAGAGGTTTGCTAGGCTATACGATCTCAGGAAACTTTAGAAGGGAAATATGTGGATTATTCCTTAGAGTCTGATGGTTTATTACGCCATAGAGGGCACATCTATGTACCTTCTTCCGAGGGATTGCGGGAGTTCATTATCACAGAGGCTCATAGAGCTCCTTATGCAGCACATCCTAGGGTTAAGAAGATGCATGCAAACTTGAGGGAATTATACCATTGGCCAGGAATGTGACAGCTTATTGTTGAGTTGGTAGCCCGATGCCTTGAGTGTCAGAGAGTCAAGGTGGAGCACCGCCATCCAGGTGGATTGCTCCAATCTCATGCTATACCAGAGTGGAAGTGGGATACTATATCCATGGATTTCATCATTGGTCTCCCTATGTCATCTCATCGCCATGATGCCATCTTGGTGACGGTTGACAAGTTGACCAAAGTGGCCCACTTTTCACCAGTTCATACCACCTTCACAGCACCAGCAGTTGCATAAGTGTTTTTGCAAGACATTGTCAGACTTCATGGCATTCCACACAAGATCATTTTCGATAGGGATTCCCTCTTCACTTCTTCCTTTTGGAAGGCATTACAGGCAGCTATGTGTACCAAGCTCAATTTCAGTACAGCCTATCATTCGGAAACGGATGGCTAGACAGAGAGAGTTAATCAGGTGTTAGAGAATATGCTTCGCATGTACGTCATGGATCACCAAACCAGATGGGAAGAGTACCTTCCCTTAGTAGAGTTTTCCTATAACAATGGGCATCACACGTCCTTGGGGATGCCACCCTATCAGGCATTATATGGCAAACCTTGTAGGACACCATTGAGTTGGGACCGCATAGGGGACAGAGTTGCTATTGGTCTTGAGATAGTTCGGGATATGGAGCAGCAGGTGGATTTGATTAGGCAGCATCTTAGAGAGGCACAGAATAGACAGAAGAAATATGCAGATGCGAAGAGGATAGATCATAGCTACTTGGTTGGAGATAGAGTCTTCTTGAGAGTGCGACCGCATAAGAGTCCAATCCGTAATGGAAAGGGTTCTAAGCTCGCACCTCGATTTGTGGGACCATTTGAGATCCTTGAGAGGATAGGACCAATTGCCTACCATTTAGCATTGCCACCTAGCCTGTCGCGCATCCACGATGTGTTTCATGTTTCAGTTTTGAGGAAGTATATCTATGATGAGTCTCATATTCTAGATTGGGATGCCTTGTAGGTGGAGTCGGACGGGCAGCTAGCTTTGGAGCCCATTCACATTTTGGCACGCTGAATGCTGGGCCTTTGAGGTTGAGAGTTGGACCAGGTTAGGGTCCAGTGGGATTGCTATGATGAGGTCACAACCTCATGGGAGGATGCAGCACGTATGAGATCATAGTACCCCCACCTTTTTGATGAACTCCAGGGGGAAGTTCATGCCTAGAGGGGGAGGGTGTGAGGCCCTACCCCGACTCAGCTTGACATTTTTAGTTATTTGCATATTGAGACTATTATGGATGCTTTATTTTATGCTTTATGGATTTAGAACCTATATGATTCCATGATTTGGATCACATTGACATATATTGATGCTTCATTTTATGCATTTTGATTATGAAACTTTTATATGTTGCTAGAATAGAATTACTTTGAAATGGTGAATGTCATTATTGGAATTGCAAGACTTCATTTTGATGATAGAAAAATGATGCTTATTTTATGAATGGTTCAATTTTGAGAATTATGATAATTGCTTATGTGGAATCGAATTTGAATGAATGAGATATTGAATTATTATTGTCAAATGTATGAGTGTTTGATGTGTAATGAAACCTATGTATTTAATTATGTATAATTGTGATTATTTGGAATTACTAATGTGTTAATTGAGATGCATAGGAAAATTATCCATGTGACCATGGAATAAATATGGAGAACCAAACCTAGACTAATGTACGTTTGTTAAGCTAGGGGTTGTCTATTTGGAGAGACAACACCCCGTTTGTAATGTATTTTATTTGTGAAAGTAAATTATGCATGTGTGTTAATTTGATTTTATTTAATTGTGTAAACTTACAAGAGACAAATTCCATGTGTGATTTTTATATTGTATTTTATTGTGTCACTTGACACATGCTGATTAGTGTCATTGATTTTGACTTGTCTCTTGGAGGGAGTTTTGTTTCTACCAAAGACATTCAAACAAAAGAGTGTGGTCCCAAATTTACCTTGGGTAGGGAGTCTTGGGAGTGGTCAACTCAGGTTTGACCCGTAGGTTAACTTCAGTTGGGTTTCTAAGGGGTCAAATGGACTCCTAGGGTCAGTTTTAGGGCTTTTCCAAAGGTCCAAAGGGTATACCTATGGGTTAGGGGTATTTTGAAGCATGTGACTACTCCCATGTGACTGTTTAGTCACCTCAAAAGTGGTTTTCCCAAGGTGAGCGAAAATTCAACTTAGAAGGTTTCTCCTAGGATAGACAACCTTCCCTTTTGATGTCAAACTCTCTTCCCCATCCTCTCTCACCTTTTCCCTTTCCAGTTTTAGTAATATGTAAGAGGTTGGGAAGAGCAACCAATGGGAAATCTCACCTCACCCAAGGGGTTGGGAAGTGTGTGAGAGGCCTTCTTAGGCAAGGATTAGGGACTTAGGGAGTAATCACCCACTCTCCATTGTTGGAGATTATGCAATTTTTTTGAAATTTAGTTGTAGGATAGAATTTTGGTGAAGGGTTGGTGGAAAGTTTGTGTGGATTTGGTCAGCTCATCCCCAACTAAGTCTAACATACCTATTGGCAGATTAAGGTTGGTTTTACTTCTTTTTTGTTTATGTTGTTTATGTTGTTTTTTTGAAAGAAAGAAATGCTTGTATGAAGAGATGTGTATATGTAATTGTTTTGTAGGAGAAAAATGTAAATTTTCATTTCCATGTTCTATGTTTATGTGTTCTTGTTTTGGGAGTGTCCAAGGCCTCCTACTCTTGGGGTGGAAAAAGTATGATAGCCTTGGGTGAGAGGCTCTCCTTATGGAGAGTGATCTCAAGGGTGTCCTTTGTGACCCTTGCTGCATAGCCTTGTGTATGCATTTGGGGGTCATAAGGGGAGAAAATATGGCTTTTATGCCTTTGGGGGGCATAAGGTGTGGAGATGAATTTTTGTTGTATTTTGTATTGCCATGAGGTGGCTTGAGTTGTATTAAGCTTGCAATCTCCCCAATGGTACTTGGTCCACTTCCACCCATGGAAAGTTCATCACAAGTTGTGGTGAGAGTGTAGCTTGGGATGGGAAATGCATGTTAAGTGTTTGCTTTTGTTGTTGTGTTGTTTGTTTGTTTGTGAACCAAGTTGTGGGCGGCGTCGTCCACAGTCTGCAAGAGCCGCAGCTATGGGCGGTGATGTCCATAGGCTACGGAGCCCACTGTCGTGGGCGGCGTTGTCCGCAGCTCGTAGTACCCCCGCACTGCCTCCTCCCACCTCTGCTTAGATTCCCTCCTCCATGGAAAAGCTCCCGGCTCGGCCCTGCACACCTGTCGTGGAAAAAGCTTAAAACACTGCCTCCCATGGCCGCCACGCCCACACCTACACACACACACAAAAAAAAAAAAAGAGTCATTCACACACACACACACAACACTCAAAAAAATAATAAATGTTATAACATATTTGCCCTAACCCTAGTTTCAGGTTAGGGCAAACACATTTAGATTTTAAAATAAGATATTTGTGTGTGGGAGTGTATAAGAAGGGGTTAGGGTTAACATGTGACTTTGTAGGATTTTTAAAAAGGGGATTAATTAATAAAATAAAATAAAAACCCCCCCTTCTTTTTAGAATATATTTATAAGCATATATATATATATATATATATATATATATATATATATATATATATATATATATATATATATATATATATATATATATATATATATAATTTAACTTCTATAATTATTTGAAATCAAATTAGTTAGTTGTAAAACTAAGTAATGCACTTTGATTTTTAAATGAATGTAGGAGCATTCTAATAAAAAGATTTTAAAAAACCCTTGGGTAGGATAAACCCTTGGGAAAAATAAAATAAAATGATATGTGTAGGGTCAAGTTGGCCCTTTTAAATTTTGAATTTATAAGGTATTTTAATTTATGGAAATTTTATTTAATAGGTATGTTTAATCTAATGGCTAGGACAATTTATTAGATCCTAGGTAATTAAAGAACTATAAGATAAATATTGATCATTTAAATTTGAGATTAATTGTTAAGTTTGAGATTTTAATTACCTATTAATGGAAGACAATATTTATTTTGTTAGAGATTTTTAATCCACTTGTAACTTAGATGTTTTATTTTGCCAATTGACTTAGTTGTTTGATTCACTTAAAACCTAGTTAAGACCAAACTAGTTTGCATTATTTTAATTAAGTTAGTTATTCTAAGTTAAGTATTTAAAAAAAAAAAAAAAAATTCTGTTTGTGCCCAAAAGTTTGGGCATGACACTTTTACCTCAAGAAATGATACTTAAGCTCAAAATGCTTGGTTCTAGAATGTAAAACCAGATTCTTTGAAATGTTGATAGCACTTGTGTTATCACAGAATATCCTTACCGGTTTAGATATAGGGATTTTGAAGCCATTTAAAACATGCTTCATCCAGATTGTCTGAGTGCAGTTCATGAAAGCTGCAACATACTCCACTTTTGTTGTAGACTGAGAGATACAACTCTGCTTTTTACTCATCTATGAGACCAGTCTACCACCAAGAAAGAAAGCACCACCGGTAGTGCTTTTCCAATCATCCACATTACCTGCCCAATCAGCATCTGTGAACACTTTCAGATTGAAATCATTGATGTATGGGTTCCACAGTCCATAGTCAACTGTTCCCTTCAGATACCTAAGAATCCACTTGACTGCAATCAAGTGAGATTCTCTTGGACTCTTCTAGAACCTTGTAGTAATGCCAACTGCATGTGCAATATTCGGTCTGCTATGCACTACATAATGCAACTTACCAATCATTGATCGGTATTCCTTCTCATCAACCAGTGCGGAATCATCCTCTTTTGTCAATTTGCAACTGGCCACCATTGGTATACCAACCGGTTTTCTATCTTCCATGCCAAAAGTCTTCAGTACTTCTTTGACATATTTGGACTGAGTGATAAAGATTCCATCTTCCATCTACTGGATCTGTAGTCCAATGAAGAACTTAATCTCCCCTATGAGTGACATCTAAAACTCTTTCTTCATCCCATCAACAAACTCATGACTCATCTTGTCATCTCCTCCAAAGATGATGTCATCAACAAAAACTTCACAGATCAGGATCTGATCTCCTTCAAACTTCAAGTAGATATTGCTATCTTCACTTGTTCTCTCAAATCCAATCTTCACAAGATGGGAATGTAGGCACTCATACCATGCCTTAGGTGCTTGCTTTAGACCATATAATGCTTTATGTAGCCTACATACCACGTCACTGTCTTCAGATAGAGCAAACCCATCTGGTTGCTCAATATACACCTCCTCTTCAAGTACACCATTTAGGAATGTAGATTTTACATCCATTTTGATATACCTTGAACCTCTTAAAAGTTGCATATGCAAGAAGCATACGAACTCCTTCCAATCTGGCTACAGGAGCAAAGGTTTCTCCATAGTCTTCTCCTTCTTCTTGAGCATATCCTTTGCACACCAATCTGGCTTTATTCCTAATCACTATGCCATCCTCATTCAGCTTGTTTCTGAACACCCATTTGGTGCGAATGACATTTTTATGCTTTGGTCTGGGTACCAAGGACCATGTACTATTTTTCTCTATTTGATCAAGTTCCTCTTCCATTGCCTTGATCCAGTCTTCATCTTTATGAGCCTCTTTGAATGATTTAGGCTCAAATTCAAAGATCATACATGAGTTTTCTTTGATATTTCTTCTTGTAAGGATTATTGCATCCTTATCACCTATGATCTGCTTAGGATCATGATTCAACTTGACATATCGAGGAATGGTCTTGACAGGTTCTTCTTGCTTTTCCTCTTCATCCTCATCTTCATCAGTATCAACATTCACCGGTTTAGGAAAACTATTACTGGTACTCGGTTGACTGACAACCGGTTCATTTACAACTTGCTCACTGCCGGTTTCCTTAATCTTCTCAAAGGATTCATCAATTCTTACATTGATGCTTTCCATGATTCTTTGAGTCCTATTGTTGTAGCACTTGAAAGCTTTACTCTTGGTGGAATATCCTATAAATATTCCCTCATCACATTTAGCTTCAAATTTGCCCTAATGTTCACTCATCTTGATTTTAAATTTGCTACCAAATACCTTAAAGTAGCTAACCACAAGTGTCTTACCGGTCCAATACTCATAAGGAGTTTTGTCCTTACCCTTTTTAATGAGTACCCGGTTCATAGTGTAGACTGCAGTGCTCACTGCTTCTCTCCAAAATTGAATCAACATGGTTCTAGCTGCTTCAACCACAGTCTGGTTATTCCTCTCTGCTAGGCCATTATGCTATGGAATCCAGGGGCAAACAACTATCTCTTGATGCCAAATTCTTCACAATACTTGTTGAATTCACTGGAAGTGAATTCCCATCCTTGATCAGTTCTGAGACACTTGATCCTTTTGCCGCTTTCCTTCTCCACTAATGCTCTGAAAGCTTTGAATTTCACAAAGGCTTCGAACTTGTCTTTCAAGAATGTGACCCACATCATTCTTGAGCAGTCATCAGTGAGAATCATGAAGTACCTATCACCCTGCACACTACTAGTTTTCATAGGACTACATAGGTCAGTATGCACAAGATCAAGCAAGTTGTCAGCAGTGAAAGATTTACCTTTAAAGGTTGAGGAAGACATTTTCCCCAATTGACACTCTCTGCATAAGGTATTATCTGGTTTGCTCAGCACTGGCAACCCTCTAACTGCCTTAATCTTACTAGCCTTCACAATGTTATCAAAGTTCACATGGCAGAGTCTCCTATGCCATATCCAGCTATCATCAAGCTTGGCCATAAGACATGTACTTATATTTGCATTTAGATAAAATAGGTTACCTTTAGTCTACATGTCGGTGGCCACCAATTTACCATCTTTTCCTTTGATTCTACAGACTCCATTCTTGAATTGCAGAGTGAGGCCACTATCATTTAGCTGGGCAACACTTAGAAGGTTGTGTCTGAGACCATCAACCTAGTACACATTGTTAGCACTACTCTTTCCATTCAGAGAGATGGACCCTCTGCCTTTGACCATGCATGGTGCATCATTGCCAAAGTGAACCACACCACCATCATACTCCTCTAAGGATAGAAACTTGCTCCGGTCACTAGTCATATGGTGAGAACAGCCACTGTCAATGATCCACTCATTGGAATTATCAAACTGGGAGACAAGAGCCTTCTTGTCTGCCACATCTTCCTTTATAGCAACAAACACAATGTCTTCATTCTCTTCATCTTCTACTTCCTCATCTATGACACCTTCATCAATTGCCACAAAACAGTTTCTTCGGTTTCCTCCTCTGAATTTCTTGAACCTTTCCGGTTTATCCTTGTTGTCACTATTAGGATAGTTCATAGCAATATGTCCTATCCGGTTACAAGAAAAGCATTTTAAAGGGAGCTTACCTTTGTATTTACCAGTTCCTTTTGAAAATTTCCTAGAAAGAAGAGCTTCAAATTACATCAGAAACTCTTCATCATTCATTTCTCCATTCTGATTAGGTTCCCCACTAGTGCTAGCCTCTTTTCCTTTTTTGGATGGTATAACAGAGGCTCTAAATGCTGATTCTATCTTTTGAACACTGCCATCAAAACTATTCAGCTCATAGGCTGTCAACTTGGCTATGATAGAGTCCAAGGACACCTTAGACTTGTCTATTGATCTCAGCTCCTAAATAGCAGCGACCCTTATTGCATAGACTGGCAATATGGATCTTAGGACTTTACTTACCATAGTGGAATCTTCTATTTTGCCACCTGCACTCTTGATTTCTTCAACAACCATTTTGATTCTTATTCCATATTGTTGAATGGTCTCTCCTTCAACCTTCCACATGTCTTCAAACTTCCCTCTCAAGCTTTCTTCCTTAGCCTATTTTACATGCTCATCACCACCATAGATATTTTCAAGAGCATCCCATACCTCTTTGGGATATGCCTTGTCCTGAACATCAATAAATTTAATGTCAAATAAACTACTGATGAGGGCTTCCATGACTTGCCCATTTTCTTGTATCCCTCTCTTTTGGTCATCGGTGAGAGTACCGGTAGGAACAACATATACATTTTCAACATAACTCTAGTGTTGAACACCCATGCTTTTGATGAATATCTTCATCATGTCTTTCCATATACCGAAGTTTTCCCTGTTAAACTTTGAACCTCCCTCTTCATCATTTGAATAGGATCTTTTCCTCAAGCGGTTAAGCTTACAACACAGAGGACCTGGAGGAGCTCTGATACCAATTGATAACTCAATGATGAACCACTAGTACCAAACCGGTACTGAGAGGGGGGGGTGAATTAGTACAAACACAAATACAGTCCAAAACCAGTTTGACAACAAACACTCCAAATGACTGACAAACAAGGATACTCATAAAACAGAGTGCAACCAGTAACATCCAGTACAACTCAATCAGTCATGAACCGGTCACTCAATAAGCTTTCCTATTAGCTCAATACTACAGTATCATTATACTCTCATGCAGAAACAGGTAAACTTAATCATCAGATCTTCACAACAATGAGTTCAATATGTTTTATTGACAGGCATAAAACATAGAACCTTCATATACTTAACAGGTAAAACAAAGCATTACAAGATAAAAGCATCACACATAACACACATATTTTTCTCGTGTAAACCCAACTGGGAAAAACCACGGTGGGGATGAATACCCACAAGTTGATTTTGAACTCTTTTGAAGTCTGCTCTGTTAGGAGCCTTGTCTGGTTAAAGACATTACAATAGGTTCTGCTAGGAACCGATCCTATTAGGGATCACCCAATTAAGGGTTAAACCCGGTAAGGTCACCTTGTTAGAGAATTTCAAGAACTCAATAGCTAAAGGATCTCCTAAGCTCTATAGCTTCTCAGAACTCATTAACCTCGAGTTACTCGGTTAAGGGATTTGAATCAAGCCTGTTAGGGGATTTTGCAACAAGCCAGTTAAGGCTACCCTGTTAGGGGATTTTAAAACTATTGAAGTGGTTAGAGATCAACAGGTATTACAATGATCTGGTAACAACACTCAATGCTAATGCAGATCCATTTTGGCTCCTCTTCACCTTCTGCACATTCACTTTGCAGGTATCTCTTCTCTCCTTTGGTCTGGCAAGAATCAAGTATCACTTCCCTAGGATACACACACACAAATTTTGCCAACAACCTTAGAAAGAAACACAACATCGACCTTATAGGAAACATACAAGTCGGTAGCAAAAACCCTAAACCCTAAACTTGTTAGGTTAAGCAATTCAAGCGGTTCGATCCTGACCGTTGAATGATACTGCATTAAATGCAACAATCTTGAATTGATCTCAAGACATTCTCCGTCATCCATTATCCACCAATTTCATTGCGGCTGATAACCCATCACGCGTTATCACCGTTTGACAGACTTCGCTCATTCCTGAGGTAGATAGGAATAGTCTTCTTCATGCAAGATCCTTCACGCGCATAGGGCTTACGTGGCAACACAATCTGTTCTCCATTATATTGCTAACTCATCACATGAAGATCACTGATTGAGTCGCATAGACTTGAGGTACTCCAACCAGAAATCCTGAAGTGGAAGCTACCTACCAATCGGTAGTCATACAATGCTTCCATGTGCCAGTTCCCATAACTACATGCTGGTTCACCTTGAACAAATATGCCACTTCACTTTGGCATATAAACCAGTTCATACATATGTTGGTTCCTCTCTCTTTTCACCTATCACATGTGCCAGTTCACACCATGTCTCATATTGACATCAATGACAACATACAATATCATTATGTCTTCATGCCGGTTCACATAATGCCAACAGAGAAGTCGCTGATCAATATCAAGAAGTGTACTTTCATGAAGGATGAGTTAGTCTATTTGGGCTTTGTGATATCTAAGGATGGTTTGAAGATGGACCCTAAGAAAGTGAAAGCCATTGTTGAGTGGCCTACACCAGAAAGCATTGGAGAGGTAAGATCATTTCATGGATTGGCTAGTTTTTACTGGAAGTTTATCAAGAATTTCAGTTCAGTTTGTAACCCTATGGCTGAGACCATGAGGGGAGATTAGAAGGAATTCAAGTGGACCACTGTAGCAAACAAAAGTTTTGAATTGTTGAAATAGAAAGTGACTAAGAAGCCTGTGTTGGCTTTATTAGATTTCAATAAGGTATTTTGAGTAAATTATGATGCAAGTGGAACAACAATAGGAGCAATTTTGAGTCAAGAAGGGAGAGTAATAACATATTTCAGTGAGAACTTGAATGATGCTCAAAAGAGACATTTAGTGTATGATCAATAATTTTATGTCATAGTTCAAGCCTTGAACAAATGGAGACATTACTTATTTCCTAAGGATTTTGTGTTGTATACAAATCATCAAGCTTTCTAGTATTTGAATAGTTAGAGTAAGTTGAATCATAGACATATGAGATGGGTAGAATTCTTGTAGAGTTACACCTTTGTGTTGTAGCATAGAAGTGGGAAATCTAACAAAGTTGCTGATGCATTGAGTAGGAGAAATAATTTGCTGACAGAGATGAGAGTGACAACATTAGGTTTTGAAGATTTGAAGACCTTGTATGATGAAGGCCCAGATTTTGCAGATCCTTTGAAAGCATGTAGAGAACCGGTTATGGTTGATAGAAGCAAATGGTTGGATTATTTCATTCAGGATGGGATGTTATTCAAGGGAGTTCAGTTATGCATACCTAAGAGTTCCATGAGAGAGAATCTGATAAAAGAGAAGCATAGTGGAGGTTTAGCTGGACATTTTTGTATTGATAAAACAATTGCATTGGTGAGTTAGCAGTACTTTTGGCCCTAGATTCGTAAGGATGTTAGGAGATATATGCAAAGTTGTAGAGTTTGTCAAGTTGCAAAAGGTAGTAGTCAAAATGTGGGATTGTATAAACCTTTGATAGTACCAGTAAGACCTTGGGAGGATATAAGCATGGATTTTGTACTTGGATTGCCTAAGACACCAAGAGGGAATGATTAAATATTTGTGGTAGTGGATAGATTTTCAAAGATGGCTTATTTCATACCTTGTAAGAAGACATTAGATGCATTACATGTAGCAGACCTATTTTTCAAGGAAGTGGTGAGATTGCATGGATTACCTAAGAGCATAGTTTTAGAAAGAGATACTAAGTTTGTTGGCTATTTTTGGAGAACACTTTGGAAGAAGATGAAGACAGATTTGAAGTTTAGTTCTACTTTTCATCCATAGACTAATGGACAGATCAAAGTAGTTAACCAGAGTTTGGGAAACTTGTTGGGATGTTTAGTGGGAGATAAAACCAGAAGTTGGGATTTGATCCTTGCACAAGAAGAGTTTGCCTATAACAATTCAGTGAATAGAAGTATTGGAAAAAACACCTTTTGAAATTGTTACTGGAGTACATCCTAGAGGAATAGAAGAATTGAGAGACATTAGCAGTGAATACCAGTAGAGTTCAGAAGCAAAATATTTTGTAGATCACATGGTAGCATTGCATATTCAGGATAAACAACATTTAGAAGACATGAATAGAAAATATAAGGAGAAGGTAGATGAGAAGATGAGACATAAGGAATTTGAAGTTGGCGATGAAGTGATGATATACTTGAGAAAAGAGATATTCCTAGTTTGAACTTATAATAAGTTGCAGATGAAGAAGTTTGGACCCTATAATATTTTGAGGAAGTTCAGTTCTAGAAATACATATGAAGTGGAGCTACTAGATAGTCTAATTATTTCACCTATATTCAACATTCTATATCTTCATGAGCACCATGAACTAGAATTCAGTGAGGATAGTGTTGCAGACCTTGAGAAACAACTGCCCCAGAAGGAACCAGATCAGATTGAAGAGATTTTGGATAGTAGGATTGGGTGTAGTACCCGTAACAGTTAGTATACCTTGTGAAGTGGAAGAGCATACCAGTTAAAGATTCATCTTGGATTTCTCATGCAAAGGTAGACTGTCTTGGTTTCCCTCTAACCCCATTAAAGTGAGAGGCTCACTTTTTCATTAACCCCCGAATGTTTGATGTAGGAGCATTTCCGGTTCACAACAATCTTGCATCAACCAAAAACATTTTCTTTTCTCTTTTATTTTCTGTTTGTAGTTTTACTTTTCCTTTCTATGTGTCCTGGTTTTGGCTCACCAGATCCTATGGAGTTGGATTCTACTTGAAGACTTGATCATATTTCTTATTTTCAAACCGCATCTCATTTGGATCACTTTCCGGTAAGATATCGCTATCAGTTTTCTTGACAATTTCTTGTTACCAGTTGCCTGAGACCTATTCTGGTGATCGACCATAACCCATTCTGAAGCTTGTAGAGCCTTGGATGTTGATCTCGATTTTTCTTGGTGTGTGGTCGACCTTCTACATTTCATCCTTTGAATTTTTTGGTGGAATCTCTTGGCAGAGGCCGACCTTGTTCATTTTTGGCACGTTAGGTCTTGTTCTTCGGGTTTTGATCCTTTTTGGGTCGACTGGATCCTTTGGACCAATATATATATTTGTAATCATGCTTTAGAATGAGAATTAATAGAAGATCAATTAGAATCAATCAGAGATAGACTGTGCCTAGAAGATAGATCTTTTGATTCAAGGTCCTGGTGTGACCTATTCTACCAGGCTTGTGTGCTGGTATGTTGTAACCCAGTTGTTACCAGTTGGATGTAATCAAATTTAATGCAATAAAATTGTCTGTGTGTTTCTGTTGTGTTTACTCTTGCTGACCAGTTTGGACTGATCTCCTTGAGGTCCCTCCTTGTCAGTGGCTACTTCAAACTTATATATGCTTAGGAGGGATAGCACAAACAATGGCATTGGGCTCGCTACATCAAATGTAGGCACATTAAATTTGGATTGAGTAATGAAATCAAAGTGTTGTTGTAAGAATGTAACAATTTGGGAAAGGTTATTAGTGGTTGCTTCTATGGATGGATTGAATTTGGACATATTAAATTGTGGTGGAGGATTAACATTTTTGTATGTAAGTGGAGGTTGAGACTAAGGAGGCTAAACATAATGACATGCGGTTATGGGAGATGATTGGGATACAAATGGAAGACTCATGGAAGAAGGGATATAAGAATATTGGTTAACGAGATTTCCCCCATGACTAACATGTGTAGGATTAACTTTTGTGTAGAAGTAGTCATGATAGAAGATGTAAAAGTAGGTAGACTAGGCAAGGATGTAGGCATAGGAATGGGATAATTGATTGAATAGATGTAACTTTTGATAGGTATGATATTAGTGTTAACAATATGAGAAAGGTCACACAACAAATCAACACCAATTTTATCACTTTGCACTATTCTCTTTAATCCTTCAAGTAATGGGATTGGCTCACTTTCTGAGTATTGTTGACTCATCCATTGTTGAAGATTTTCAAATTCATTATCAATCTTCTCGAATTGGTTAGTGGTAACTGTTATCAACAATCAAGAAGAAAGACTGAGAGTGGGGGGGTCAATCAATCTTCACTGGATCACAACAGATTAAAATTTAAAACATAAACTGATAGACTGCAACAATAACAGATAAGCAAACTAACAACACAACACAACACCAAGATTTTTTACATGGAAAACCTAGTTAAGGGAAAAACCAAGGTGGGATCCTACCCACAGTAAGATGATACTCTGTAGTAGTATGTGAAAATATTACAATGGGGAATGCACATGCATTTAGGCACACTGCCTAGAGCTCACTGCTCAAAAGATATATGCCCAGAAGGCTACAACCCTCAGGAAAGTCTCACTGACTTACAATATGATTCGGACTACAATTTGGAAGAAATGAATTGCAATGATAGCGTCTACAAATGCTTGATGATAGTTTCGGTTAAGTATAATTGTTTGCTTTGCAACACCAATCTCACTTCAACACTTCACCAGATAATAACTCTGTTGTTCACAAAATAACCTCTCTATGATAATACAAACATAATACCAACACCTAAATTACATAAGCATCTCACCTATATATAAAAATCATCAATCTGATAATAAGGTCAGCTAAACCCTCAACCCTCAACTTACAAATATAAAAATTACATCACATGATACAAAGATCAACCACAGGACCAATATTATGATTTACATTATAGAGCATGGACCTAATTTGAATTTCCAAATGATCAAATCCACCGAAAATCAATCCAAGATCAACCACAACACGCTACACCACTAGAAATACCGCATAACACAAAAATCAACACTGACTCATAGAAATCAAAAAAATATTGCACAACTATCAATGCGGATCACCAAAACAAATAGCACATGAATAGGAAACACTAGGAAGAACATTAGAATCATCCAGAATAGTTGCACCAACACCTCTTTTCAAATCTTCATCGGTCAACATCTCAAAGCTCAAGAACACAAAAAATCAGCAACTATCATGAAGAAAGAAACTTGCAGAGTACCAAATCATGAACCATCTGAAATGAAGATACATAAGATAATATAAAAAAATATCATAAAGTCTTAGCACAAGATCTGATCACACCAGAATATACTAGAAGAAATACCGGATTCTGCAAAACAATGATCAACAAAACCAAACTACAAAAACCGGATCAGAAACTCTTTCCAAACTCACCAGAATAAATCACAGGAATATGTTGACATCAATGAAAACAACATATCCTAGCAGCAACAATGATAAGACAAATCCAACAATCTCTGCAATAATCCAACAATCTCCCCCTTTGGCATTGATGGCAACAAATGAATGTGAAAAACAATCAATGCAAAGAAAGAAGATATCATCAACAAACTCCCCCTAAGATCAAGATAGATAAAGCAGTTTTTCACATGATCTCTCTTTCCCTTTGACAACAATGCCAAAGATCTCCAAAATAGAAAATCAAATTCTTAATATAGAATCATGAATCTCTCCCCCCAAGATATAACCAAATCAATAGACTACTCCAACAGAGGAGCAACACCAACTCATCAATACAGATAAAAGAATAAGGCTTTGAATTCCACTATATCGATGCAGCTCAATGCATCTAATTCTCATCAGGAGAGGTGGATACCCCAAACTTGTCTCTCAAATAGATAAATGTATTTACAGGCAAAGGCTAAGTGAAAATATCAACAATTTGTTCCTTTGTAGATACATACTCCAGCTTCACCTTCCCTTCACTGACTTGCTCTCTCAAGTAATTATATTTGATTGATATGTGCTTAGTATTTGAATGTTGCACCGGATTCTTTGACATATTTATAGCACTAGAATTATCACAGTATATAATAGTAGGCTCATCATGAATAACTCTGATATCTTTCAATATTTTCTTCATCCAAACTATCTGAGTGCAATTACTAGTAGCAACAATGTACTCAACTTTAGCAATATATAAAGATATTGAATCTTGTTTCTTGCTAGCCCATTAAACCAGCTTCTTTCCTAAAAAGAATGTTCCACCAATAGTACTCTTTTGGTCATCAACATCACTAGCCGAATCTGCATCGGTGTAGGCACACACCATGAAATAATTATTCTTTGGATACCACAAGCCATAAATCAGAGTTCCCTTTAGATATATGAATATTCTTTTAACAATAGTGGCATGACTCTCCTTCAGATCATCTTGATATCTAGCAGCCATACATACAACATGCATAATGTCAGACCTAGTCTAAGTAAGATATAGCAGTCCACCAACCATGGATCTGTACAAACTCTGATTAGCTTTAGGAGATTCATCATTATTAGACAGTTCACAACCAGTCACCATAGGAGTGACAACTGATTTGGGATCATCTAATCCAAACTTCTTCAACAATTCCTTCACAAACTTAGTTTGAGATATAAAGATACCTTTTCCTATCTATGCAATCTGCAAACCTAAGAAAAAAATCATCTCACTAATCATAGACATCTCAAATTCTTTTTGTATATCACTAGAAAACTTCATACTCATATAATCATCACCACCAAAGATAATGTCATCAACAAAGACTTCACCAATCAAAATGTTATCATTTTCAATCTTAAAGTACAGATTACTATCAGCAACACCTTTGATAAATCCCAATTTTAGCAAGTATTTGTCTAAGCTAGCATACCAAGATCTAGGAGCTTGTTTAAATTCATAAAGTGCTTTCTTCAACTTACTTACCATGTCTCCATCATCCTATAATCAAAATCCATTAAGCTGTTCAATGTAAACCTCTTCCTCTAGATCACCATTCAAAAATGCAGATTTGACATCCATTTTTTATACCTTGAAATCTTTATAAGCAACATAAGCAAGCAACAATCTAACAACTTCAATTTTGGAAACCTGAGCAAAATTTTCTTCATAATAATCCCTTCTTGTTGTGAATATCCTTCGTAGACCAATTTGGCTTTATTTCTGACTACTTCACCGACATCATTCAATTTGTTTCTAAAAACCCATTTAGTACCAATAACATTTTTATCCTTAGGTCTAGGCACAAGTTCCCAAGTGTTGTTCTTTTCAATCTGGTCTAACTCTTCTTCCATGGCTCTTATCTAGTTATCATCTTTATAGGCTTCACCAACATCTTTAGGTTCAACTTTAGAAATCAAACATACTTCTTCTGCAACTAACCTTCTTCTAGTCATCACACCTTTATTCTTGTCACCAATAATATGATTCTCAGAATGATTTAGTCTGACATACCTTTGAGTCTTCTGATTGTTCTGATCGTCAAGTTCCTACACATCATCACTAGTAGTATCAACATCAGGATTAACAGTCTCAACCAGATCATTTTGCTTAGGCTCTTCAGGCTAAATAGGAGCTAAAACAACATGTTGACCATCGTCATAAGCTTTGATCTCCTTTCCAATGTTTTCATCCACCTTCACATTTGCACTCTCAACTATCTTCCTCAGTCTCTTATTATAGCACCAATAGGCTTTGCTATTTGTAGAATATCCCCAAAAGATACATTGATCACTTCTAGCAT
Organism: Cryptomeria japonica; assembly: GCF_030272615.1. NCBI lineage: Eukaryota > Viridiplantae > Streptophyta > Pinopsida > Cupressales > Cupressaceae > Cryptomeria > Cryptomeria japonica. Next base: position 610,493,521 of record NC_081413.1, on the reverse strand, counting down.
CAAACTTCCCAATATCCTCATCTCTCTTGATATAGCATTTGCTATCAAAAACTTTGAAATATTTCATAGTAGGAACATGACCAAACCAAAGCTCATAAGGGGTCTTACTAGTATCACCTTTGGTATGAACTTTGTTAAATGTATAGACTACAGTGCTAATAGCTTCTCTCCAGTAGACCTTTGGAACATTTCCTTCAATCATCATGGTTCTTGCAGCATCCAAAATAGTACAATTCTTCCTTTCAACAATCCCATTATGTTGTGGAGACCTAGGAGTAGATAGATGTCTTTTGATTCCATGTACCTTGCAAAAAGAATTAAATTCACCGGAACAAAATTCTCCACCTCTATCAGATCCCAGATAGTTTAGCTTCAATCTAGACTCAGTTTCAACTTTAGCTTTGAATATCTTGAATTTCTCAAATGCTTTTGATTTTTCTTTCAAAGAGACAACCCACATCATCCTGGAATAATGATCAATTAGCATCATAAAGTATCTATCACCCTACACACTTCTAACATTTTTAGGCCCACACAGATCAGTATGCACAAGATCTAACAATCCATCAGATGTATATTGTTTACTCTTGAAAGAAATCCTTGTTTTCTTACCCAACTGACATTCCTTACATACTGGATTAATAGGTTTAACAATCTTAGGCAGATCCCTAACAACTTGTGTATAACTGATCTTGATCAATGAATCAAAGTTTACATGACACATTCTTCTATGCCACAACCAACTCTCATATATCTTAGCAATCAAAAAAAATTTCTCACTAGCATTCAAATGAAAAATGTTACCTTCAGTCTTAGTTCCAAATGCAATCTCTATACCAGAGGTATTCAAGATCTTGCATCTACCATATTTGAATTGTAGATCATAACCCTTATCAACCATCTGTCCAACACTCAAAATATTATGCTTCAAACCTTCAACATACAAGATATCATCAATGTTATGCTTACCATACAAAGAAATAGAACCTCTCCCATAGATTACATAGGCTTTGTCATCTCCAAATCTAACTATTCCACCATCATGCCTTTCCATGCTTACAAATTTACTTTTATCACCCGTCATATAATGTGAACAACCACTACCAATCACCCATACACCCTTCTCTTCTACCTCTGTAGCCAAAGCTTTCTCCTCAACAAAACAACTAGTGGAATCAATAGGCACAAGTCTATCCTCTTTAATGTCAATAAACACAACTTCATCTCCTTCTGATTCATCATTTGTAACACCTTCATCTGCAACATAATAACAGTTCTTCTGGTTCCTAAATTTCAGGTTAAACTTATAAGGCTTATCATAATTTTCATGCTTCTCATATCTATCATTCCTATCATGCTTATTAAACTTATCATGTATGTCATACTTGGCCATTCTCTCCAAGAATCTAGAAGCAAAATGTCCTATCTTATTACAAGAAAAATATTTCAAGGGCAACTTTCCATCATACTTATAGGCACCTTTAGGCAACCTTCAGGCAATAAGTGCTTCAAGCTCATCAAGTTCTTTTTCTTGCTCTGTTATCTCTTTTATTTCTCTTCATATTTGGATATCCTACATTCATCAGTGTCATATTTCTGCTTACCGGATACTGACGTTGATGCTTTGAATGTTGTCTCAGACTTTCCATGTGATTCTCCAAATTTGCTCAGCTCAAATGTAACAAGTTTTTCAACCAACACATCTCTTGTCACTGTATGCACACTCCAGATCTCATCAATAGCAACAACCTTGTGTTTATAAGTAGGAGGCAAAGATCTCAACACCTTAGCAACAATCTCATCTTCTTCAATCTTTCCATTGGCAGATCTAATACCAAGGACAAGTTCATTCACCTTGGCCATGTATGAATGTATGTTCTCATCATCTCACATTTTCAATGTCTCATACTTTCCTTTTAAACTCTGCAACATAGCAACTTTCACTTGACTATCACCTTCATATAGGATCTCAAGCTTCTCCCATATCTCATGTGTGGTATGAAGTTCCATAACTTTTTTCATTTCAAAATCAGTTAGGGCACTAAGAAATGCTTCCTTCACTTTGATGTTATATTCATCTTCCTTAACCTCATCAGGGGTGGATGGTCCATTTTGAGGAACAACATAGGCATTCTTAGTAATCTTCTAGTAATCCTCTCGAAGACATTTCAAGTGCACCTCCATCTATCTCTTCCACACAATATAGTTGCTTCCATCAAACCTCAGACTATCCTTCTTGAAAAGAATACCTTGAGCTGCCATCCCAGATCTCCTCAAGTGATTAAGCTTCTAGAGGAGGATCTAACTCTGATACCAATTGTTAGTAGCAATCAAGAAGGAAGACAAAGAGAGGGGGGGGTGAATCAGTCTTCACCGGATCACAATAGATTAAACTTCAAAACATAAATTGATAGACTGTAGTAATAACAGATAAGAAAATTAATAGCACAACACACAACACCAAGATTTTTGACATGGAAAACCTAGTTAAGAGAAAAACCATGATGGGAACCTACCCACAATAAGATGATACTCTGCAATAGTATGTGAAAATATTACAATGGGGAATGCACATACATTTAGGCACACTTCCTAGAGCTCACTACTCAAAAGATATATGCCCAGAAGATTACAACCCTCAGGGAAGTCTCACTAACTTACAATATGGTTCAGACTACAATCCAGAAGAAATGAATTGCAATGATATAATCTACAAATGCCTAATGACAGTTCCAGTTACGCACAATTATTTGCTCTGCAACACCAATCTCACCTTAACACTTCAACAGATAATAACTATCTTGTTCACACAATCACCTCTCTCTGATAATGCAAACATAATACCGACACCTAAATTACATAAGCATCTCACCTATATATACAAATCATCAACCTTGATAACAAGGTCGGCTAAACCCTCAACCCTCAACTTACAATTATAAAAATTACATCACACAATATAAAGATCCACCACCGGACCAATATTATGATTTACATTAGATAGCATGGACCTAATTCAAATTTCCAAATGATCAAATCCATTAGAAATCATGCCAAGATCAACCGCAACACACTACACCCCAGAATTACGCATAACACGAAAATCATCACCAGTTCATAAAAGTCACCAAAAATTCGCACAACGAACAATGTGAGTCACCAAAACAAATAAGACAGGCTAAGAAACTCCAACAAGAATGTTAGAATCATCTAGAATAGGTGCACCAACACCTCTTTTCAAATATTCATCGGTCAATGTCTCAAAAAGCTCAAGAACACAACTAATCAGCAACTGTCATGAAGAAAGATACCTCACGGAGCACCAAATCATGAACCATCTGAAATGTAGATACACAAGATCATCCCAAACAATATCCCAAAGTTTCAACATAAGGTCTGATCACACCGGAATATACCAGAGGAAATACCGGATTCTGCAAAACAATGATCAGCAAAACCAAACTACAAAAACCAGATCAAAAACTCTTTCCAAACTCACCAGAATAAATCACATGAATATGTTGAAATCAATGAAAACAACATATCCTAGCAGCAACAATGATCAACCAAATCCAACAATCTCCCCAACAATCCAATAGTAACCCTAGTTAGTGATTAATCCTCATTATAAGAATTATGAAGAGAATTGGGATAAATGACATCATTTTTTGGGTTGGAGGAAGCACCTACATTCTCATAAAATAAGCTATCCAAATTAAGCTCCATATCCTTAGAAATTAAAACTTCAGAACCCTTAATTCTAAAACTTCTTCTCATGGGAATATTGTAGGTGGGACTAATGGTAATAAAACTCATGCACAAAGGAGGAAAATTTGAATGCACAAATTGAAAATTGTGATTAAACAATGCAATTTTTTGTAAAAATGATTGATTAACCAATTAATTAAGCAGTTTGAATTATGAATTTGAAAGATAAATTCCTCTAAATAATAGCATAACGTGTCATAAAGATCAGATCTAAAAGTAGACTTGAAAAATTATGCAACCCACAAGTGAATTTTAGAATTATAAATTACACTTTTTGTGAAATTGACCTCTAAATTTATGCAATTCAATTGAAAATGAGATTTATGAGTGCAAATTTGAATTTTAAAATGCATAAACAAACAATTTTGAGACAATTAATCCAAATTATGCAACCCACAAGTTAAAGTTTAGAATTATAAATTAGAGTTTTTGTGAAACTAACCTCTAAATTTATATAATTCAATTGAAAATAAAAATTATGAGTGTAAATTTGAATTTAAAAATGCATGAAAATTAGATTTGAGATCAAAAATAAAAATTTAAGGTGAAAGAAGTTAGGTTCACCAAAATGTAATGGTGGGAAAATTAGGGTTAGGGTTAAAATAAGATAATAAAACCACTAACAAGCCTAATTCACCTATACATCAAGGATGAGAGGAGTCTAATAGATCTAGCCTTGATAGACCAATATTTTGATAAAAAAAACCTAGTACCTTTGATAGGGCTCTATCCTCCTTGAGTTGAATTGATTTGAATTGTTCAAGATTAGGGCAAGATAGTGAATTATTAAAACAATTTGATAAAAACAATGAGCTACAAATGTCGTATGAAGCCACCAACATGGATCTGAGTAGAAGAAGATGATTCAAATCTATTCCCATATTTCCTAATTTTTTGGGACTAGGTAGTATCAAATTGCCACGGTCCCCTAAATTTCTTGTGGTCAAAAGCTAAACCTGTTCATCTCTATGAATCCTGTTGATCCTCCCAAACATAGCTCTATACCTAGATTTCCTACACATAGAAAGAAGGGAGAATTTTTTGGGGATAGGGGTTTTCCTTAGGTCAAACCTCAGTTTTAGAATTAACCATGAAGTTGAATTGAAAATGTAAATGAAGTACTATAGTAAAACACTTTCCTTTTGAGGGAAAGGTTGAAAATGACTAAAACACTAATGATATACATTTAATTAAGTTGTGTTTGCATCCACAAAGAAATTATGGTTTCATGTAGATTGTCTTAATAAATCATAGAACATGAATGCCATCTCAAATGCTTGAATCTTGACTTAACCTTTGCTCCAATGCTTGATAGAAGATTGATTGCTTTTCACTTGAATTTCCTAGTGTAGATCTTGATTTCAAATTCATTAGGTGATTAATTAGGTTTAAAATGAGAGGGGTAGACCTCCTTTTATACTTGCTTGTTGAAAATCAAATTAAATTTCCAACCTAAGCCAACATAGGATCTAATTTACCACTCTCACTAGGTGACCATTGGGTATGTGCACCAAGTTGTGGTACCAAAAGGGGGTCTTAAGATGCCACTTTTTTTTGAAATCAACAAAATCTGAACTTCAACGACAAATTGAAGATAGTTACACTCCAAATTTGAAGATGCAACAAGAACAAGAGTCAAAGTGCTTCGAGTCTACTTTCTAAACTACTAATTTTTTTTGAAAATGGTGGAGATTAAGGGCTTAAAAAAGGGGGGCTACAAAAAGTGGTCCTATTTTTATGCAAAAAACATAACATAGTGTATGTTGTGGCCCCCAAAGCCCCCCTAAAATGTTAACTTTTTTTTTGAATTTTTAAAATCGCTTCAGTGAGAAATTAGCTAACACCTTGTAGTTTATGCCAGATTTTTCAGCTAATTTTTTAATGAGTATATGATTTTTTACTAATTTTTGAAGTGGACACATCCTGAAAAATAGAAATTTGAGCGTGCTCCCCCCTAAAATTATTGATAACTAATCAAAAATCAAAACCTTTTTTTTTTTAAATTGTGTAGAATGGAGTCTAGTTTCTAAAAATGTAAGTTTCTTCAAAATCCGATGAACATGTAAAAAACTATACCCAAAATAGTGCATGTTGGTTTTTGACAAAAAACGGACACACTAACAAAAGAAATTATAGATGAAACCCTTAACGAAATCAAAATGTGAAAATAATTACATGCTTGGATAGCTAAGAGAGAGATCGAGGTCTCTATAGTGTTTTTTTTAGTTTTATTGAAACACGTGCAAACCTGATGGAGAGCACGACCAAAAATATTTGAAATTTTTCTAATCTTCTGTTAAAAACACGTCTCAGGCTTGAAACGGTCATCTAACCCTTTGGGTTGGATGCCTAAGTACAATCCAACCCAAAGGGTTGGTGGTTTCCAATGCAGGCAATTTGGCGAGCACCCTATTTGGCGCTCACCAAATGAAAAAAAATGACTTTACCCATTTGGCACACGCCAAATTTGGTGTGCACCAAATGAGAAAAGTCAACTTTTTCATTTGGCTACCACCAAATGTCCTACATTGTCCAATTTGAAGGTTTTGTGATGCAAATTTTTCAACTTGGGCACAAGTTATACCCATCCTCAGAGGAGAATATATACATGAAATATAACATTTAAGTATAAGTCACTTTAAGTTATATTTCATGTATATATTAGTAGGATGTTTGAGAGTGGTTTCAACTCTATAGGAGTTATAATGTAGATTCTATTTTTTATAGGATCATATTGAATTTCATACTTAGTCAAATTTAAGTAATCAACATGCTCTTATTAGCATTCTTTAGATCTGTATCTCACTATCTTTATGTTCCCTAAACTCTACACCTATCTCTCTCCCTCTCTTGTCACTCTCACTTCTCTCTCCCCTCTCTAGGTATATCCCACCCTCTCTACCTTTAATTTCTTCCTTGTACCCTAATTTATATCGTTGACTCTCTTCCTCTCTCTTCTCTCTCACTGTCTTATTATTTCTCTCCCCTCCCACTCATTTCTCTTGTTCACTACTGATCCATTCTATCCTCTCTCTCCCCATATCTAGGGCTCTCCTTCCCTCCCTATTCACCTCACTACCTCTCCCTCCCTATATTATTACCCACCTCTCTCTCCCCCTCTATTTTTCTCACTTATATAATTTTCCACCGTCTAGTTCTCTCCCTCCCTCTCCACCTTTCTCTCCCTTTCCCTTGCCCCGATCTATTTATGAACACTCTCCCTCTCTTCTCTCTCTCTAAACGTAGATCCATCTCCTCATTCTCTAGGTCTATCACTCCCTGCATTTCTACCTCTCCATCTATCCCCTCTTACTCATCTATTTGTTCTTCTATCTCTTCTCTTCTCTCTCCCTTCCCTCTCTAGATCTATCCATTCCTTTCTTCCCCTCTCCATTTATATCTCCTTCCCCAACTCTCTCATTATCTCTCTTCCTCTCTTATTCTCTATCTCCATTGTCTAGTTCATTAACTCTCCAGCTTGCCCTCTCTCCCCTCTCTAGGTTTCTCCCTCCCTTCCTCTCCACCTATCTACCTTTACATATGGGTCCCGTTACCCACCTCTCTTTATCCCCCTCTATCTATCTCACTCCTCTCTCGCAATCTAGGTCTCTCACCTATCTATATGTCCCCTCTATAGTTCTCTCTCTCTCTCTCTCCATCTCTCTCTCCCTCCCCCTTAACCCTATCCCTTTATGAACTCCCTCCTCTTCTCTTCCTTCCATAGGTCTCTCACTTCATGTCTTCCTCTCCATCTGTCTCCTCTTACTCCTCTCTTTTTTCTTCTATCTCTTATCTTCTCCCTCCCTCCCCTATCTAGGTATCTCTCTTCCTTTCTCCCCCTCTCCCTCTCTATCTCCCCATCCATATATACCCCCAGATATATGTCACTCCCCCACCTTTTTTATTATATCTTCCTCTTGTATTCTCTCTCTACATTCTATGTCATCAACTTTCTCTCTCCCCTCTTTAGGTTTCTCACTTCCTTCTTATCCACCTATCTACCTCTACATCAAGTATCATTACTCACCTCTCTCTCGCCCCCTCTATCTGTCTCAATCCTCTCTCTTGTCATCGAGGTCTCTCATCTCTCTTTCCCCATATATAATGACCCCTAACGACATGTAATGGGTCATATGGTGTCCTAAGGGGTCATAGGACACCATATGACCCATAACGACACCATATGGTGTCCTAAGGGGTCATAGGACACCATATGACCCCTTAGGACATAATATGACCCCTAACGACACCTAAGGGGTCATATGGTGTCCTAAGGGGTCATAGGACACCATATGACCTCTTAGGTTACCATATGACCCATAACGACACCATATGGTGTCCTAAGTGGTCAGGACACCATATGACCCCTTAGGACACCATACGATCCATAACGACACCATATGGTGTTGTAATGGGTCATAGGACACCATATGACCCCTTAGGTGTTGTTAGGTGTTATATTGTGTCCTAAGGGGCCATATGGTGTCCTATGACCCCTTAGGACACCATATGACCCCTTAGTACACCATATGGTGTTGGTATAGTTCGTATGGTGTCCTGTGACCCCTTAGGAAACTATATGACCCCCTAGTACACCATATGACCCCTTAGGACACCGTACAACTCATAATGACAACATAAGGTGTCCTAAGGGGTCATAACACACCATATGACCTGTTAGGACACAATATGATCCCTAATAACACCTAAGGGGTCATAGGGCACCATATGACCCCTTAGGACACCATATGACCCATAACAACACCATATTATGTCCTAAGGGGTCATAGGACACCATACGACCCATAACGACACCATATTGTATCCTAAGGGGTCATAGGACACAATATGACCCCTTAGGACACTATGACCCTTAACAACCCCTTACAGGGTCATAGGACACCATATGACCATTTATCACACCAAACAACTTATAATGACACCATATGGTGTCCTAAGGGGTCATAGAACACCCTATGACCCCTTAGCACATCATACAACCCATAACAACACTATATGGTGTCCTAAGTGGTCATATGGTGTCCTAAGGGTTTATAGGACACTATATAACCCTTTAGGATACCATACGACCCATAACGACACCAAGTGGTGTCCTAAGGGGTCACAAGACACCATATGACCCCTTAGGACATAATATGACCCCTGACAACACCTAAGGAGTCATATGGTGCCCTAAGGGCACACCATATGACCCCTTAGGACATAATACAACCCATAACGATACAATATGATGTCCTCATGGATTATATGGTGTCCTAAATGGTCATATGGTGTTTTATGACACCTTAGAGTACCATATGACCCCTAACAACACTATATGGTGTCCAAAGGGGTCATTGGTTTCCTAAGGGGTCATATGATGTCCTAAGAGGTCATATGGTGTTCTATGACCCATTAGGACACCACATGACCCCACATAACACCATATGACCCCTAATGACACCATATGGTGTCCTTGTGAGATTCTACGAGAAGCGAGAATCAAGCCAAGATTTGATATCGGTCGTAGATTACATGCAACTCCTCACACAATGGATGATCGAAGATCAAAATAGATGAATGAAGATAATTTTAATATGAGAGATAAATAGAGACAAAGAGGAGAATTTGGAGAAGACTCTCACGAAGCTATCACTCCACTAACTTTACTAGTGAAGGTGAGAGTATAGTGCTTATTATATACAAAAATATAAGCATATACATCCAAGGGGTATATTAACTCCTATTCCCCATAAAAAGTGGGAGGTTTTACCTTCTTGGTAAATGCCAAAACATGTGGCATAACCTCCTTACATGAAGACAAGAAAGGAGTTGAGAAAGTTGGTACATAAGGCCAAAAGAGGGTGTGAAACCCAACTACCCCATAACCCACTTAGGAAATGACAAAATAGTGGTTATGAGAGGTGGCACAATAAGTCAAAAGAGGGTGTGTAACTCAACTACCCATGTGAGGTGGAGAGTTACACATGTAGCTGAAGTATTTCACCACGTGTCCTCATATAAACCACTCTTATTAACCTAAGCAAGCTTAAATAATACATGTGTAGGAAAAAATAAATATCCCCTAACATAGGGAAAATAAAAAACCTACACTAACACCCCCCCTTAAGCGTAGCTTAGGTGGGTGAAAATATGGGTCCTGGCAAATGCAACCATGTTAGGTACCCATGTACATAGATAGCCCCCCCAAAAGAAGAAGCCCCCCATAAGAAGAATAGCCCCCCCCGTAAATAAGGAGAGAAAGAAAGAAAGAAAGAAAGAAGGACTAAGAAGTCCCTCCTGAAGTAGACACCTGTCGTATCCCAAGCAGAGATCACAAATGACCTTGCTTTCGATGAAGGGTTTGGTGAAGATGTCCGCAGTTTCCTCCATTGTAGAACAATACTTAAGATTAATGATGCCTTCCTAAATGATCTCCCGAATATAGTGCATATGTATCTCAATGTGTTTCATCCTCTGGTAATGAACTGGATTTCTTGAGATCTGTATAGCACTTTGACTATCACAAAAGATGATAGTAGGCTTCCTAACTGGAATGCCAAACTCAGTGAGAATATTCTGAAGCCACATAGCCTCAGTGGTGGCATTAATTGCCCCTCAATACTCAGCCTCTGTTGATGAAAGAGTAATTGCAGACTGCTTCTTACTCGACCAACAAATTGGACCAGAACCAAGTGAGAAGCAATACCCTGAAGTGGATTAGTGATCCTGAGAATCACCCACCCAATCTGAATCCATATATCCCACCAAGTCAATATCCATGCCTACTGCATACTGAATTCCATAATTGTGAGTACCCTGAATGTAGTGGAGAATCCGCTTAGCTACTTTCCAATGCAACTCATGTGGCTCCTACATGAATCTAGAGACCATGCCCACCGCATATGAAATGTCAGGTCTCGTATGAGTCAAGTAGATGAGGCTCCCAACAATTTGTCAATATAAAGTGCTATCAACCAAGAGTGAAGAACACTTAGCCTCAAGTTTGACCCCAGACAAAAAAGGAGTAGGTGTAGGCTTACAATCAGCCATGCAAAATCTAGAGAGCATATCGAGTGCATACTTGGGTTGTCCAAGAAAGATGCCTGAAGAAGATTGAGTAATCTCAATTCCCAAGAAGTAATGTAGAACACCTAAGTCTGACATCAGAAATCTATCATGTAGAGCAGTTTTCACTACCTTCATGGTGGATGAGTGACTCCCTGTGATCAACAAGTCATCAACATAGAGAACTAGAAATGTGAGAGTATCATCCTGGTGCAGAATGTAGATGTTCAGATCAGAATGGCATCGAGTAAAACCAGTTGTCAAAAGGAAGGAGTCCATCTTGGCATACCAAGCTTGAGGAGATTTTTTGAGACCATAGAGAGACTTTCGAAGTCGACACACAAGTGAAGGATCTTGAACAAACCCTTATGGCTGCTCCATGTAGATTTCCTCCTGAAGGTCACCATGAAGAAATGCACTCTTGACATCCATCTGATGAACTTCCCAATGATGGGTTGTAGCAATAGCAAGGACAAGCCGGATGGAATTCATCTTAGCAACTAGAGCAAAAGTCTCAGAGTAATCAACCCCTAGAACTTGGGAAAAGCCTTTTGCTACCAAGCGAGCCTTATACTTATCAACTGACCCATCTGCTGCAAATTTTGTTCGATAGATCCACTTGCATCGAACAAGTTTCCTTCCCTTAGGAAGAGGAACTAAATCCCATGTGTGATTCCTTTCCAAGGAATTAAACTCTTCTTGCATTACAGCATCCCATTCGGGAACACCTGTAGCTTCTTGAAAAGACTATGGATCAAAAGTTGAAGCAATGAATAGATGTGGAGCTTGCTGAAATTGTGACCTAGTTATTCTAGTATCTGATGGATCACCAAGCCAATCTCCTACTGACTCAAAATTTTGTCGAGCCCAAAGAGGCACTGAAGCTAGAGAGTTTAGGGGAGAATCATCAACCTCTGAAGGATGACTATGAGAAGAATGTGAATCCTCACCATCAATGTCACCATCTGAAGTGGAGGAAGAAGACTCCTCAACAGGATTAGGAGGATTAAGATCCTCAGAAGAACTATCATCATCATGTAATGTCTCCAATGTGATAGTGGATGGAGAAGTGGTATGAGAAGAAATAGAAGAACTCTCCTCAAAACGAACACTCCTCTCAATGAACAACTCATGTGTAGAGGGATGGAGAAGTCTATACCCTTTGACATCATCTAGATAACCAACAAATATGCAAGGCTTGCTCTACGGATCCATAGCCTTGCATTTCTTTGCTGGAATGTGGGCCTGGATGCAAGAGAACCAAACACTCTAAAATGCTTAACTGTAGGTTTCTGATCGGTCCAAGCTTGAAAAGGAGTTACCCCCTTCACAACTTTATGAGGAACTTGGTTATGGATGTAACATGCACAATTGATGGCCTCTACCCAATACTGAGGTGCCAAAGACTTGGAGTGAATCATACAATTTGCCATCTCCTTCAAGGACCTATTCTTCCATTTTGCAACACCATTCTGCTGAGGACTATATGGAACTGTGTGTTGCATGTTGATACCTTCTGAAGCACAAAATTGTTCAAACTGATTATTAACATATTCACCCCCATTATCTGTACGCAGAATCTTGATGAACTTCCCAGATTGTTTCTCTACAAAAACTTTGAAATCTAGAAAATTCTCAAATACCTCAGACTTTTGTTTTAGAAAGTAAACCCATGTAAATCTGGAAAAGTTATCAATAAATGTTAAGACATATCTAGCCTTGCTGAAAGATGGTTGTGGAAATGGTCCTGCCAAGTCACTATGTACCAACTCCAATAGTTGTGGAGCTCTCCATGCTTTTCCTTTATCATACTTCTCCTCAGGATGCTTACCAAGAATACATCCCTGGCAAACTCCATTAGAAAATTGAATAGAAGGCAACCCTGAAACCATGTCTTGTTTACTAAGTTGTTGCAAGTAACAATAGTTCAAGTGGCCAAATCGTTGATGCCACAAACAACTAATCTCATCTGCATGAGTGAGTAAAACTGTCAAAGGAGAGTCAGGTACAAAGTGAGAAAACTGATATAATCTGGATTGATGATCTGCTTTTCCCACAACAATAGTAGATCCATTATGCATTTCACTTATTACCACTATATTTTGTGTGAACTCAACTCGCTTGCTAGAACTAATGTGAGTGATCTGATAAATAGATAGGAGATTAGTTGATAAAGATGGAACACAAAGGACATCCTTAAATGTTCCTTTTCCCACATCAACAGACCCTCTCCCATGCACTTCAATAGGAGTGTCATCACCCATTAGTATGGAAGGCATAGAACATGGCTCTAAAGAGGTGAAATCATCTTTTGAAGAAGCCATGTGGTGCGAAGCACCCGATTCAATTATCCAAGAATTGGTTTGTGAAGCAACAACAACTAGGGCCTTACCCTTTCCTTTCCCTGTACTCTTATCTGTATCCTTAGAAGATCCTTCTGATGAACTCTGTTTGACTGAATCAGGCACCTTGATATTATTCTTTTCAAGAAGATTTGAAAAGTGATCAATTTGTTTCTTTAAACACTTATGTTCATCATGAATAGGCCTCTTACAATAAGAACACTTGACCTTCTCCTTCTTAGGCTGTTCACCTCTTGATGAAGAGGTCTGATTATTTGCTTTTGAAGTAGCAAATTTCTTATCCTTTTTCTTCTCTCCTTGGTTCTTTTGTTTCTTATCTTGTTTACTAGACCCTTTTTGTTTTTTTGTGCCTTGATTTACAACTAAGGCATGTGACTTAGAGGGTTTTATTGTACCCATTTGAACCAATTTGTCTTGCTCCCTAGTGATTTCTACATCAAAATCATCTAGAGAAGGCATTTTGAATGTGGTACCTAGGGCACATTTTGTAGCATAGAATGTAGAAACAAACACTGAATAGTTAGGACCAAGCTTAGAAAGAATATGCAAGATCAGTTGCTTATCATCTTTCTTAGTTCCACACCATTCCAACTACAATCTTACAGACTTAAGTTTAGTGAAGAAGTCTTGTATAGTATCAAAATTGGTTGGATTCAACCCTATGAGTTCATTCTCTAACTGATGACCTCTTAGCTCATCCTGCTTACCAAAGAGGTTTTCCAAAGTGGTCCACACTGCATTTGGTGTAGTGATAGATTCAATGTGAAAAAGAAGGTCTAGAGAGACTGACATACATAGAGTACCAAAAGCTTCATCACATTTATTAAACCATTTAATCTTTTATGTAGCATCTTGAGGTTCAATTTCAAGTCCCATCGTAACACGATGATATCCATGTCTTTTCAGATATATTATCATCTTAGATTTCCATTCAAAATAATTATATGGTGTTAAAAGTGGAACTATAGATGCATCCATGATAGTAGAAAAGAATATTGCAAAGAATCAGGAAAAGTGCAAGAAAGAAGGCACAAGAGACACCCCCCCTTTTTACTAGTCTCATAAATCACCCCCCCAAAATATTACAAGGTTGGCACTTTATAATTAGTGCATTTACAAGGTTTTTTATCAGATTACAATTCTTTTAAGAAACCAATAGAGATTTTAAATACAAATAATTTGAGACAAGATCTGAAACAAATTAGCCCTATAACTGCTTAATTTATCTCAATACCTTTCCAACAACTATTAGTTTTTGAAAAATAGTGTTGTGAGGAGAAATATATGACCAGTTGAAGAGAAAACAAAGCAGCTGATACAACCTTTAATATCTGATAGACAAGGGCAAAAAAATTCAATTAGACCTATAATAATGGAGAGTGCTCATTTCTGAGGCAAAAGTTGTGCAACTTTTAAGAAATGTTGTTGAATTTCCCTAATAGAAAAACGGCTTAGGCCCTATTCAAGCTCAATTTATGCAAAATTTATTAATTTTCTAGAAATACCATCCAAAACCCAGAAGTTTTTCGATGCTAGAAAGAAAACCCAAAAATCATTTTTTGTGAAAGTGAACAGAAGTTGGAACACTAAAGCCAAAATAAAAATAGCTCCAGTAAAACAAATTTACTCTGATTTTTTACTGTGTCCTCCAAACTTTGATTTTGGTTAAGTAAAAGTCACTTTTGACTTTGTCAAGATTTATGGACACTCTGGAAATTCTTATTAAGCTTCCAATATTATCACATAGCTATAATCACTCAGATCTTACAAGCACACATACATGCAAACCAGATTTAACTAGAAGATATTTTCCTTTAAATTGTTCTGATTCTCTAGATCACACGAGAATGCAGGAGAAGAGCATACTTGGTTTCTAAGGAAAATATTAGCTATATAAAAGTCTCAAATCCCTCAAATAAAAAAACAAAAACAATGAGCTATATCAGACAATAAGCTATGATACCATGTGAGATTCTGCGAGAAGCGAGAATCGAGCCAAGATCTGATGTCGGTCGTAGATCACATGCAACTCCTCACACAACGGATGATCGAAGATCAAAATAGATGAATGAAGATAATTTCAATATGAGAGAGAAATAGAGACAAAGAGGAGAATTTGGAGAAGACTCTCACCGAGCTATCACTCCACTAACTTTACTAGTGAAGGTGAGAGTATAGTGCTTATTATATACAAAAATATAAGCATATACATCCAAGGGGTGCATTAACTCCTATTCCCCATAAAAAGTGGGAGGTTTTACCTTCTTGATAAATGCCAAAACATGTGGTAGAACCTCCTTACATGAAGAGAAAAAAGGAGTTGAGAAAGTTGGCACATAAGGCCAAAAGAGAGTGTGAAACCCAACTACCCCATAACCCACTTAGGAAATGACAAAATAGTGGTTATGAGAGGTGGCACAACAAGCCAAAAGAGGGTGTGTAACTCAACTATCCATGTGAGGTGGAGAGTTATACATGTAGCTGAATTATTTCACCACGTGTCCTCATATAAACCACTCCTATTAACCTAAGCAAGCTTAAATAATATATGTGTAGGAAAAAATAAATACCCCCTAACATAAGGAAAATTAAAAACTTACACTAACAGTTCTAAGGGGTCATATGGTGTCGTTAGAGGTTATATGGTGTCATATGGGGTCAAATGGTGTTTTATAACCCCTTAGGACACCATATGACCCCTAACAACACCAAATGGTGTCCTAAGGGGTCATATGGTGTTCTATGACCCCTTAGGAAACCATATGACCCCTAACATCACCATATGGTGTCCTAAGGTGTCATATGATTTCCTAAGGGGTCATATGGTGTTATATGATGCTTAGGACACCATATGACCCCATACAACACCATATAATCCCTAACGATAACATATGGTGTCCTAAAGGGTCATATGGTGTTCTATGACCCCTTAGGACACCATATGACCCCTAATGACAACATATGGTGTCATAAGGGGTCATATAGTGTTATATGACCCCTTGGGACACTATATGAGCCCTCAGAACACCATATGGTGTCCTAAGGGTTCATATGGTGACCTATATCCCCTTAGGACACCATATGACCCCTTACGACACCATATAACCCCTCACGACACCATATGACTCCTTAGGAGACCATATTACCCCTAGCGACATCACATGACCCCTTAGGACACCATATGGTGTTATTAAGGGTCATATGGTGTCCTAAGGGGTCATAGGACATCATATGACCCCTAACGACACCATATGACCCCATAGGACACCATATTACCCCTAATGACACCATATGGTGTCGTTAGGGGGCATATGGTGTCATAAGGGGTCATATGGTATCCTAATGGGTCATAGAATATCATATGACCCCTAACGACACCATATTGTGTCTTGAGGGGTCATATGGTGTCACAAGTGGTCATGTTATGTACTAGGATGTTAAAAGGGGTCATGTCGTATCCTAGGGGGTCATAGAACACCATATGACCCCTAAAGATACCATAGAGTGTCGTAAGGGGTCATATGGTGTCCTAAGGGGTCACATGGTGTCGTTAGGGATCATATAGTGTCTTAAGGGGTCATATGATATTCTATGACCCATTAGGACACCATATGACCCCTTATGACACCATATGACACCTAACAACACCATATGGTGTCGTTAGGGGTCATATGGTGTCCTAAGGGGTCATATGGTGTTCTATGACCCCTTAGGACACCATATGACCCCTAAGACCACTATATAGTGTCCTAAGGGGTCATATGGCGTCGTTAGGGGTCATATGGTGTCATTAGGGGTCATATTGTGTCCTAAGGGGTCATATGATGTTCTATGACCCCTTAGGACACCATATGACCCCTAACGACACTATATGATGTCCTAAGGGGTCATATGGCATCCTTAGGGGTCATATGGTATTCTATGACCCCTTAAGATACCATATGACCCTTTAGGACATGTCATATGGTGTCGTTAGGGGTCATATGGTTTCCTAAGGGATATGGTATTCTATGACCCATATGACCCCTTAGGACACCATATGACCCCTAAGACCACCATATAGTGTCCTAAGGGGTCATATGGTGTCTTTAGGGGTCATATGGTTTCATTAGGGGTCGTATTTGTGTCTTAATGGGTCATATGGTGTCCTTAAAGGTTATATGGTGTTCTATGACCCCTTAAGACACCATATGACCCCTTAGGACATGTCATATGGTGTCATCTGTTGTCATATGGTATCCTAAGAGGTCATATGGTATTCTATGACCCATTAGGATACCATAACGAAACCATATGGTGCTGT
This sequence comes from Cryptomeria japonica, assembly GCF_030272615.1. NCBI lineage: Eukaryota > Viridiplantae > Streptophyta > Pinopsida > Cupressales > Cupressaceae > Cryptomeria > Cryptomeria japonica. The sequence continues at coordinate 610,476,019 of NC_081413.1, read as the reverse complement.
TAAGGGTCATATGGTGTTCTAAGGGATCATACGGTGTCCTAAGGGGTTATATGATGTTCTATGACCCCTTAGGACACCATCTAATGGTGTCCTAAGGGGTCATATGTTGTTGTTAGGGGTCATATGGTGTTCTAAGGGGTCATATGGTGTTCTATGACCCCTTAGGACACCATATGACCCCTAACGACACCATATGGTGTCCTAAGGGGTCATTTGATGTCATTAGGGGTTATATGGTGTCCTAAGGAGTCATATGGTTCTCTATGACCCCTTAGGACACCATATGACCCTTTATGATACCATATAACCCCTCACAACACCATATGGTGTCCTAAGGGGTGATATGGTGTCTTAAGGGGTCATAGAACACCATATGACTCCTTAGGAGACCATATTACCCCTAACGACATCACTTGACCCCTTAGGACACCATATGGTGTTATTTGGGGTCATATGGTGTCCTAAGGGGTCATAAAACATCATATGACCCCTAACGACACCATATGACCCCTTAGGACACCATATTACCCCTAATGAAACCATATGGTGTCGTTAGGGGTTATATGGTGTCCTAATGAATCATAGAATAACATATGACCCCTTAAGACACTATATGATCTCTAATGACACCATATGACCCTTTAGGACACCATATGACCCCCAACAAAACCATATTGTGTCTTGAGGGGTCATATGGTGTCACAAGTGGTCATGTCATGTACTAGGATGTCAAAAGTGGTCATATGGTATCCTAGGGGGTCAAAAAACACCATGTGACCCCTTAGGACATCATATAGTGTCATAAGGGGTCATATGGTGTCATTAGGGGTCATATGGTGTCATTAGCAGTCATATGGTATTTTATAACCCATTAGGATGCCATATAAGCCCTTAGGATACCATATGACCCCTAATGACACCATATGGTGTTATTAGAGGTCATATGGTGTCCTAAGGGCTCATATGGTGCTCTATGACCCCTAAGACCACTATATAGTGTCCTAAGGGGTCATATGGTGTCATTAGGGATCATATGGTGTCATTAGGGGTCATATTGTGTCCTAAGGGGTCATATGGTGTTCTATGACCCCTTAGGACACCATATGACCCTTAACGACACAATATGGTGTCCTAAGGGGTCATATGGTGTCCTTAGGGGTCATATGGTATTCTATGACCCCTCAAGACACCATATGACCCCTTAGGACATGTCATATGGTGTCGTTAGGGGTCATATGGTATTATATGACCCATTAGGATACTATATGACCCCTAACGACACCATATGGTGTTGTTAAGGGTCATATGGTATCCTAAAGGATCATACGGTGTCCTAAGGTATTATATGATGTTCTATGACCTCTTAGGACACCATATGACCCCTTAGGATACCATCTGACCCGTTAGGACACCATATGACCCCTAAGGACACTATATAGTGTCCTAAGGGGTCATATGGTGTTCTATGACCCCTTAGGACACCATATGACCCCTAACGACACCATATGGTGTACTAAGGGATCATCTGATGTCGTTAGGGGTCATATGGTGTCCTAAGGAGTCATATGGTGTTCTATGACCCCTTACGACACCATATGGTATCGTGAGGGGTCATATGGTGTCGTATGGGGTCATATGGTGTTCTAAGGGGACATAGAACACCATATGACCCCGTAGGACACCATATGGTGTTTTTAGGGGTCATATGGTATTCTAAGGGCTCATATGGAATCCCAACGGGTCATAGAATACCATATGACCACTTAGGACACCATATGTTGTCATTAGGGATCATATGGTATTGTAAGGGTCATAGAAAACCATATGACCCCTTAGGACACCATATGGTGTCGTTAGCAATTATATGGTGTTGTATGGGGTCATATGGTGTCCTAAGGGGTCATAGAGTACCATATAACCCCTAAGGACACCATATGGTGACGTTAGGGGTCATATGGTGTCCTAAGGGGTCATGAATATCATATGATCCATTAGGACACTATATGACCCCTTATGACACCATATGACATGTCCTAAGTGGTCATATAGTGTCTCAAGGGGTCATAGAACACCATATGACCCCTAAGGACACCATATGACCCCTTAGGACACCATATGGTGTTGTTAGGGGTCATATGGTGTCCTATGGGGTCATAGAACACCATATGACCCCTTAGGACACAATATGACCCCTAACGACACCATATGACCCCTGAAGACACCATATGGTGGTCTTAGGGGTCATATGGTGTCCTAAGGGGTCATATAACATCATATGACCCCTTATGACACCATATGATCTCTTAGGACACCATATGACCCCTTATGACAACATATGACATCTTAGGACACCATATGACCCCTAACGACACCATATAGCGTCGTTAGGCATTATATGGTGTCCTAAGGGGTCATATGGCATCCTAATGGGTCATAGAATACCATGCAACACCTTAGGATACCATATGACCCCTAACAACACCATATGACCCCTTAGGACACCATATGACCCCTAACGACACCATATGGTGTCCTAAGAGGTCATATGGTGTCCTGAGGGGTCATATAGTGTTCTATGACCCCCTAGGACACCATATGACCCCTTTTAACATCCTAGTACATGACATGACCATTTGTGACACCATATGACCCCTCAAGACATAATATGGTGTCCTTAGGGGTAAAATGGTGTCCTAAGGGGTCATATGGTTTTGCTAGGGATCATATGGTGTTCTAAGGGGTCATTTTGTCCTAAGGGGTCATGTCATGTACTAGGATATTAAAATGGGTCATACGGTGTCCTAGGGGGTCATATGGTGTCCTAAGGGGTCATACGGTGTCCTGAGGGATCATGTGGGGTCCTAAGGGGTCATATGATGTCCCTGTTGGTATTTTGGTATGGTTTTGTCATTGATGTCAACAACTACTAAATACACCTACTTTGGAGATCCATCAACTTTCACCGGCAAGCAATAATCTGTGCAACAGTTACTGGTATATGATCAACCGGTAGGATATAATGTTCACCGGTACTTGGAATGACATGGAAGAGACTTGATAATGTCGAAGACATCATGTGGACACTTTATTTTGAAGTACTAATCATTGATATATTCTTATTTGCATATTTGCCTATACCGACAAATAGGTCCAGGTTATCTAGGGTTACACTGACAGGTTTATCTTTTCCAGATCAGCATGGCATGCTATGGAGATGATTTATTAGTGTTATAAATGCACTAAGCCGACATGTTTTATCAGTTATTACATCGGATATTATATTATTTGTAAAATGTTTTATTGTAATATCTTGTAAAGCCAACCTACTAAAATTGGTCTTAGGGTATGGTATAAATGTAAGATCTTATTTGTAAGATCAAGTGTGGATTGCGAAAAAGATTTGAGTGAAGGTATATGTGAGGTCATGCAGAGGTATACACAAAGACATCATCTGAAGGTGAAGTTAGGTTTTTGTAGAATCATATCAGCATTACACCGGTACTGAATTCAGCATATGAAGATGCGATTTTGTACAGTACATTCTTATTGGATTTAACCATCCAACTGTAGTCAGTGTGACTCCCGTTTGTGATTGAGTAGTGAGCTCTAGGCTGTTGGCCTTTCTGCATGTGCAGACCCCTCTTTGTACACTTACTATCTACAGTAGTATCATCTGATTGTGGGTAAGGTTTCCCACCGTGGTTTTTCCCCTTACAGGGTTTCCATGTACAAATATTGGTGTCATGTGTTGTGGATGACTTTGTGTTTATGTTTCATGCATTAATTCTTACCGGTATGGCAATTTACTATTAACACTGTCTACCGACATACTTAACTGGTTTACCAGTATTAAGCATTAAGTTGGTTAATAAGTTTTTGGTTTGCATTTATTTGACAACTGATTCACCCCCCCACTCTTAGTTGTCTCCGGGACCTAACAATTTGTAACAGAGCCTAGTCCTCTTTTTGCAGAAGTTTAACAACTTGAGGAGATCCAATGTCTACTAATTATTTTAGAAAGGATAGTCCTAAACTTGATGGCACCAACTATGGGATATGGAAGATTAGAATGGAGACACATCTGAATTGCATCGGTAAAGACATCTGGGAAGTTACTAAGAATGGTTATACTATTGCTGTAGCTGGTCAGACTGCTCCAACTACTTTAGCTAAAGATGAAGAAAATGATTGCAAAGCAAGAGAAGCACTCTTGAGCGCATTATCAGATCAACAAATCATGGGATTATCAGATAGGTCTACTACTAAAGCTATTTGGGATCATTTGGAAACACTGAATGAAGGAGACTCCATAGTCAAAATTGCAAAACTTGAAAGCTTCTGAGTCAGGTATGAACATCTGAAAATGGAAGAAGATGAAAGGATTTCTGCTTTCATGGAAAGAGTAAACGAAATTGTTTTGGGTATCAAATGTTGTGGAGGAACCCTGAGTGAGGATGAGATTGTTTCAAAAATCTTAAGAGGTTTGCCACTAGCATATAAAATGAAGGTTACTACTATAAATGAGTTGAGAACAATGCCTAATACATCAATAACTAGGGATACATTGATTGGAAAACTTTCAGCTTTTGAAATTGAGGAATTTGGTCCTGTTGCTACTATAAAGACTGATTTGGCCTTCAAAGCATCAACATCATCTGCTCCATCTTTTGACAAATCAAACTGGAGAGTCTTTTATGCAAAAGAACTTGAAGAAACCAGGAAGGAGAATGAAGAGCTTGAAGAACTTGAAGCACTATTTGCAAGAAAAATGCCAAAAGGTCCAATTGGAAGTAAGTATGAAGGTAAAGCACCCTTTAAATGTTTTAACTGCAATAAGATTGGTCATATGGCTTCAAGATGCCCTGATAGACATGCTAGACTAAGAGAAGAAGCTAGAAGAACATACAAGCCTAATCCTGAATATTTTGAGATATAGATTTAAGAAGAACAAAGATAAATCTTGTTACATTGCTGATGAAGGTTTGACTGATGATTCTGATGAGGATCCAGCAGATAATGGATGGATCTTTGTTGCTATAACAAAAGATCAACCGACACCTATTGCTCAACCAGTAGAACAAGCCCTACTAGCTAAAGTTGAATCAAAGGATGAATGGATTATTGACTCAGGATGCTCACATCACATGACTAGAGACAAAGGTAAATTCTTGAACTTTCAAGAATACAATGGAGGTTTAGTAAGATTTGGAGATGACAAAGCCTATTCAATCAAAGGTAAGGGTTCAATATCTCTTGATGGTAAACATAACACTAACAATGTCTGCTATGTTGAAGGATTAAAACATAATCCTTTAAGTGTTGGTCAATTAGTTGAGAAAGGTTTTCAGTTACAATTTAAAAATGGAAAATGCAAAATCATGAATAGAACTGGTTTGGAAATTGCAACTGGTAATCAGACTAGAGGTAATATCTTTCATTTGAATAACAGTGAAAAGGCATGCTTAATTGCACATATAGATGAAAGTTGGTAATGGCATAAAAAACTATGTCATGTAAATTTTGATTGCATGGTAAAAATCAGTACTTCTAAGGCAGTTAGAGATCTACCTAAAATTGTGAAACCTCAGAATACAATTTTCAAGGAATGTCAATTTGGAAAACAAGTTAGAGCTAGTTTCAAAAGTATTCCAGAAAAATCCAATAATGCTCTTGATTTAATTCACACTGATTTATGTGGTCCAGCTAGAACTAAAAGCTTACAAGGTGATATATATTTCATGTTGATTATTGATGATTATTCTAGAATGTGTTGGGTTACTTTTCTCAAAGAAAAATCAGAAGCACTTGGAAAGTTCAAACTATTCAAAGCAATGGTTGAAAATGAAACCGGTAAGAAAATCAAATGTTTAAGATTAGATCAAGGAGGAGAATTCACATCTAAATATTTTAATACATTCTGTGAAGTGAATGGAATCAAAAGACAGTTATCAGCACCTCAGACACCATAACAAAATGGAGTTGTTGAAAGGAAAAACATAACTATCTTGGATGCATCAAGAAGTATGTTATTAGAAGAAAATCTACCACATGTGTACTGGAGAGAGGCAGTAAGTACTTTTGTCTATACATACAACAAAGTTCACATCAAAGGTGAAACCGGCAAGACCCCTCATGAACTTTGGTAATATTCCTACTCTTAAGTACTTCAGAATTTTTGGAAGTAAATGTTATATTAGAAGAGATGAGTATATTGGCAAGTTTGATCCTAGAAGTGATGAAGGAATATTTCTTGGTTATTCATCTAAGAGCAAGGCATATAGATGTTTTAATAAAAGATTACAGAAAATTGTTGTGAGTACAAATATAAAGATTGATGAACAATTTAGAGGAACTTCAAGATATATAGACTCTGAACTGGAAACAGAAATTATGACAAATGAACCTACAATAAATCCACCGATACATAATGATGATTCAGTTACTCCGGTATCATCAGAGGATTCCACAGTAATTGAAGAACAACAACAGACTAAGACACCTCGGTATGTAAGACTGAATCATTCTGAAGATCAGATAATTGGAAGCAAATTTAAAGGAGTTATGACAAGAGGAAGATTGGAAAATGAAGAGGTATGTCTTATTTCTCAAATTGAACCATTAACTATCAATGAGGCATGTGAAGATAAATTTTGGCTCAAAGCTATGGAAGAAGAATTAGGACAAATTGAGAAAAATAATACTTGGACATTAGTTCCCCGGCCTAAAAATAAAATTGTAATTGGAACCAAATGGGTATTTAGAAACAAACTTAATGAAGATGGTAAGGTTGTCAGAAATAAAGCAAGACTAGTGTGTAAGGGATATTCTCAGAAGGAAGGAGTTGATTACAATGAAACCTTTGCACCGGTAGCCAGAATTGAGGTAGTTAGATTATTTTTGGCTTTTGCAGCTCACAAGGACTACAAAGTTTATCAAATGGATATTAAATGTGCATTTTTGAATGGAGATCTTGAAGAGGAAGTCTATATTGAACAACCTGATGGATTTTCTTTAACAGATGACAATGATATGATTTGCAAATTAAGAAAAGCTTTGTATGGATTAAAACAAGCCCCAAGAGCTTGGTATGCAAGATTGGATAAGTATCTTTTAAAGATTGGTTTTACTAAAGGAAATGCAGATAGCAATTTATATTACAAAGTAACTAATGATGACATCTTGATTATTGAAGTATTTGTTGATGATATAATCTTTGGAGGAGAAGATGAATTATGCAAAGAATTTTCTCTTGAAATGCAGCAAGAATTTGAAATGTCTATGATTGGAGAAATAAAATTCTTTTTAGGATTGCAGATTTTACAGACTGATAAAGGTATATTTTTGAGTCAATCTAAGTACTTGAAAGAACTACTTAAGAAATTTGGGATGGAGAACTCTAAACCGGTAAGCACACCTATGACTACAAATGACAAATTATCTCAAAGGGATGAATCTACACTTGTTAATCCAACTAGATACAAATCTATGATAGGAGGTTTACTGTATTTGACACAAACCAGACCTGATATTATGAATGCAGTATGTATAGTTTCTAGATTTTAGAGTAATCCTAAGGAAAATCATGAATCAGTAGTGAAAAGGATTTTCTGGTACTTACAAGGCACAACAAATCTTGGATTATGGTATCCTAAAGATGAAAATTTTGATCTATGTGCACATACAGATGCAAATTGGGCAGGAGATGTGGATGATAGAAAAAGCACCACTGGAGGAGCATTCTTTCTTGGAAAAAGATTAGTTTCTTGGTTGAGTAAGAAACAGAGTTGTACATCTTTATCAACAACAGAATCAGAATATGTTGCAGTAGCAACAAACTGTACACAGGTACTTTGGCTTAAGCAAATGTTGAAAGACATAAAGGTAAAATGCAAGGAACCTATTACTATATACTGTGATAACACTATAGTAATTGATATATCTAAAAATCCGGTATTACATTCTAAAACAAAACATGTTTCTATCAAATTGAATTTTCTAAGGGAAAAAGTTGAAGAAAAAGAGATAAAACTGGTTTATGTGAATACTAAAGAATAGCTTGCAGATATTTTCACAAAACCCTTGCCTAAGGAAACTTTTGAGTATCTCAGAAATCAGCTCGGAGTCATACCACCACCGGTAGTGACTTAGACAGTTGATGATTGTCATCAACCGACAGAATTAAATGGACAAATCTTTTATTCCGGTATTTGATGAGGAAGCTACTTCTCAGGGGGAGTAGTTGGTATATTGAATTGGTTGGTATTTTGTATGAACTTGACCTTTTGTGACTTTGGCATTTGATGTCAAAGGGGGAGACATATCTATGGAAAAACACATTATCCTTTTGGAAAGAAAAAAAGATTTTAAGGGAAAGTTTTTTAAAAGATTGGTATTGTTACTCCCAGGGGGAGAAATGAAGATTGTTGGTTTTTGTATTTGGCATTTATGTTTTGGCACTTTGATGGTTTTTCTATCTTGTGTTGCCATCAATGCCAAAGGGGAAGATTGTTGGTATTTTGGTATGGTTTTGTCATTGATGTCAACACCTACTAAATACACCTACTTTGGAGATCCAGCAACATTCACTGGCAAGCAATAATCTATGCAACAGTTACTAGTATATGATCAACCGCCAGGATATAATGTTCACCGGTACCTAGAATGACATGGAAGACACTTGATAATATCGAAGACATCATGTGGACACTTTATTTTGAAGTACTAATCATTGATATATTCTTATTTACATATTTGCCTTTATCGGCAAATAGGTCCAGGTTATCTAGGGTTACACCGGTAGGTTTATCTTTTCCAGATCAGCATGGCATGCTATCGAGATGATTTATTATGCACTAAGCCGACATGTTTTATCAGTTATTGTATCAGATATTATATTATTTGTAAAATGTTTTATTGTAATATCTTGTAGAGCCAACCTACTAAAATTGGTCTTAGGCTATGGTATAAATGTAAGATCTTATTTGTAAGATCAAGTGTGGAATGCGAAAAAGATTTGAGTGAAGGTATATGCGAGATCAAGTAGAGGTATACACGAAGACATCATCTGAAGGTGAAGTTAGGTTTTTGTAGAAGCATATTAGCATTACACCGGTATTGAATTCAGCATATGAAGATGCAATTTTGTACAGTACATTCTTATTGGATTTAACCATCCAATTGTAGTCAGTGTGACTCCCGTTTGTGATTGAGTAGTGAGCTCTAGGCTATTGGCCTTTCTACATGTGCAGACCCCTCTTTGTACACTTACTATCTGCAGCAGTATCATCTGATTGTGGGTAAGGTTTCCCACCGTGGTTTTTCCCCTTACAGGGTTTCCACATACAAATATTGGTGTCATGTGTTGTGGATGACTTTGTGTTTATGTTTTATGCATTAATTCTTACCGGTATGGCAATTTACTGTTAACACTGTCTACCGACATACTTAACTGGTTTACCGGTATTAAGCATTAAGTTGGTTAATAAGTTTTTGGTTTGAATTTATTTGACAACCGATTCACCCCCCCCTTCTTAGTTGTCTCCAAGACCTAATAGTCCCAAGGGTCATATAGTGTCCTAAGGGGTCATATGGTGTCATTAGAGGTCATATGGTGTCCTAAGGGGTTATATGGTGTTGTTAGGGGTCATTTGGGGTCCTAAAGGGCCACACATGTGTTAGAACACCATATGACCCCTCAAGACCCCATATGACTCCCTCTCTTCTCTCTCTTTCTCCTCTCTCTCCCATGTCCAGGTCTCTCCTATGTAATCTCTCTTTCTCTCTCTCACCTTCCCTCCTTATCACCATATCTATCCTTACCTCCCTCCATCTCTATTTGTTCTCTTTATCACTACCTCTCCCTCCCAACTTCTCTCTCCATCCTTATGTTTCTCCTTCCCTCCATCTCTACCTCTCTACCACTCCCTCTTTGTATCATTACCCACCTCTCTCCCCCCCTCTATCTCCCTCACCTCTATATTTTCACCCTTGGTCTCTCACCTCTAGACCTCTCTCCTCTTTGTATCATTACCCACCATACATGTGTTAGAACACCATATGACCCCTCAGGACACCATATGACCCCTTAAGACATCATATTGTCCTAAGGGGTCATATGGTGTCTTAAGTGGTCATGCCATGTACTATGAGGTTAAAGGGGGTCATATGGTGTCTTAAGTGGCCATGCCATGTACTAGGAGGTTAAAGGGGGTTATATGATGTCTTAAGGGGTCATATGGTGTCTTAAGGGGTCATATGGTATCTTGAAGGGTTATATGGTGTCCTAAGGGGTCATATGGTGTCATTAGGGGTCATATGGGATCCTAAGGGGAGGGAGGTGTGATAACCTAGAGAGGGGAGGGAGAGAGAAGAGGAGAGAGGGAAGAATAAAGAGAAAGAGAGAGTTAAGAAGAGAGGGAGAGATGGGTAGGGAGTGATTGAGAAAGAGAGAGGGAAGAGGTAGATAGGTAAGGGAGAGAGAGAGAGAAGAAAATAAGATATATAAGTTCACAAAGAGAGAAAGAGGGATAAGCAGGTGGAGAGGAAAGAATTAGAGACAAGTGAGATATAGAGGTGAGCGATCTAGAGGCTAGGAAGAGAGAGGTGAAAGACTAAGGGTGGAAAGATAGAGGTAAGGGAGATAGAGGGGGAGAGAGAGGTGGGTAATGATACAAAGAAGGAGTGGTAGAGAGGTAAAGATGGAGGGAAGGAGAAAAATATGTATGGAGAGAGAGGTTGGGAGGGGTAGGTAGTGATGAAGAGAACAAAAAGAGAGTGGAGAGAAGAAATAGGAGGAGAAGAGAGATGGAGGGAGGGAAGGATAGATATGGAGATAAGGAGGGAAGGTGAGAGAGAGGGAGAGAGTATAGGAGAGGCCTAGAGAGAGGAGAGAGAGAGAGAACAAATAAAGAGAAGAGAGGGAGAGTAATAGGTATAGAGTTTATGGGAGATAAAGAGGTGATGAGAGAGATAAGTGAAGGAGAGAGTTCATAAAGGGAGATGGGTAAGATGCGATGGAGAGAGAGAGAGGTGGAGAGGAAGGGAGAGAACTAGAGAGGGGATAGATAAAGAGATGAGATATGTAGAGGGTGAGAGAGGTTAAATACCTAGATGGGAGAGAGAGGGGAGAGATAGATGGAGGGGCATAGAGATAGGTGCCTAATGAGACATAGATGTAGAGATATAGAGGTGGAGAGGTGGAGAGAGAATGAGGGAGAAAGCTAGAAATTGGGAGGGAGTGAAAGTAGGAGGGAGAGGTGATGACCTAGACAATGGAGAGAGGGAATAGATAAAAGAGCAAAGAGATGAGTAAGAGGGAATGGATGGAGAGGTAGACATGGAGGGAGTCAAAGACATAGGGAATAGGGAGATAGATAGGTGTGTGTGTGTGTGTGAGAGAGAGAGAGAGAGAGAGAGAGAGAGAGAGAGAGAGAGAGAGAGAGAGAGAGAGAGAGAGAGAGAGAGAGTTCATAAATGGATAGGGGTAAGGGGGGAGGGAGAGAAAGGTGGAGATAGAAGGAGAGAACTAGAGGGTGGACAATTAGATAGGTGAGAAACCTAAAGGAGGAGAGAGAGGTGGGTAATAATATAAGGAGGGAGGGAGGGTGAGACCTAGATATGGGGAGAGAGAGGATAGAAGGGATAGATATTAACCAAGAGAATGGACAGGGAGGGGAAAATAATATTAAGAGAATGACAGAGAAGAAGAGAAAGGGAAGGAGTCAAGGATATAAATGTGATTAAGGAATGAAAGGTAGAGAGGGTGGGATATACCTAGAGAGCAGAGAGATAAGGGAGAGAGATAAGAGCGGGAGAGAGATATTAGAGATAAAAAATGCTAATAGGAGCATGTTGATTATTGAAATTTGACTAAGTCTGAAGTTTTATATGATCCTCTAAAAACTAGAATCTACATTATAAATCCTATAGAGATGAAACCACTCTCAAACATCCTGCCAATATATACATGAAATATAACTTAAAGTATAAGAAAGGAAAAAGACATATTGAAATGTGACTTATACTTAAATGTTATATTTCATGTATATATTCTCCCGCCGAGTGGGTATAACTTGTGCCCAAGATGAATTCCCAAAATGAAAAATTGGATAATGCAGAGCATTTGGTGCGTGCCAAATTTGGCGCTCGCCAAATGCAAAAAAATGACTTTTCACATTTGGCGAGCACCAAATTTGGCGCACGCCAAATGTGAAAATTCAAAATTTTGAATTTGGCGAGCACCATATTTGGCACTCACCAAATAGTTTGCATTGGAAAATACCAACCCTTGGGGTTGGATTTTCCTTGGGAATCCAACCCAAAGGTTTGGACGACCTTTTCATGTCAATTACACGTTTTTATGAAAAGATAAAAAGTGGCACCTTTTTGGTACCACAACTTGGTGCACATACCCCATTAAGAGGATCCAATTGGGGCCAAATAAGGAGGCCCAGGATGTATACATCTTGGTCCTGATTTAGGACTAGGGTGTGGTATGTCCTAGTCCTGATTTGGGACCAAGGCGTGGTATGTCCTGGTCCTGTAAATCAGGAGTCCAATCAAGGGGTCAAGATAGAAATGTGGTGAGAATGAAAGGTTAATGAGTGGTGTGAGAAAAATCAGTGCTTCGGTCAAGCCTTGGAGGACAAAACACCAAAGTGGGGAAAAACTTGTAGGTGAGTACAATTTAGGATGCTACACCAAGATTCATTTTGATCTCTAGATTCACTCTATTTGATTGATCCTAGATCTCTAGAAATTTATCTCACTCTTTGCTCTCTTGCTTCTTAGATCTCAACTTACTTGTTCGTACTTCATGCTTGAGGCTCTATTATTATTGTTAGTGATCTGTACTTGAGAGGGGGTTGTACTTCTTCTATCTCGAACAAGCTCTATGTTTTTGTGTGTGGAAGGGTACTCTCTCTCTCTCTCTCTCTCTCTCTCTCTCTCTCTCTCTCTCTTTGTTTCATCATTTTATCTATCTCCATAACATTATTGGTACCTTTCTTATCATTTTATCTATCAATCTATCTGGCTACATGCAGAGGCGGAAACACCAAAATGGGAGTCTGAATGCAACGAACCTCTAAAATGCAGCCCCAATATTTTCCTTTCTATTTTGTGTGTGGGTTGCTAAGAAGAGTTATTTTGTTGGAGGCTTCATATATGGACTTTTGTATAACTTTATCTCATTTTCTTTATCTTTTTACTTCATAGATATAGTCATTTTACTTCTTGTTGCATGTTCATCATATTTAAATATAATAACTATTTCTCTACACTTTTTGTGAGATGTTTCATACTCTACCTATATGCGACACCAGGATGCTGCACTATCGTCCACAACTTGTGTGTGCATCCTTGGACAAAGAGCTAGTGAAAGTCCTAAAAAAGTCTCTACATCATCCTCTTTCAGATTTTGTACTCAGACTATAAAATCTACGAGGTATTTGACAGCTTTAGGCTTTGTACTCATCCTTAGTGGAGAGGTTGATTAGTGAGTCCCTGGGAGGTTCTTATCCACTTGTCAAAGTGGTTCACTTTTCCCACTCTATAGATTTGTGAAGGTTTTTTTTAGGTTATTCCTAAGCTTGTGCTTATTAACCCTAATCTTTTAGGGGCAATTTTTGTGGATTTCAGTTTCTTTTGATTAGGAGTTTCTTCTACTGTTTGGGAGAAGTTTTTTCATATTGGTGCTCAGAGTTCTCTATACTCAAAAAGTTCTAATTTTAAGATGTGGGCCTATGATGCATTTACCATGGCCTCTTCTCATGTGGAAGAGGTTGAGGGTTTGTTTATGCAAATTCTTCAACTATAGCTAGATTGAGTCAGGCTTCAATCTAGGAGAGTTATAATCCTCACAACCTCAATCCCCTCAAAAGCACGCAAGTTTTTTTTAAAGTTCCTTTTTGGGAGCACTCATGCATAGAGTCAAAGACATAGAATAACGGAAAAATCCTTCATGGGAAGTAGTTATAATGATCATCATGATTATGGAAAACACGCCACGAGTATGTGAAGGAGAATTCAATTGCAAAAATTATTCCATTTTTGGTGGAATGAATTCTATAAAATCCCATGGGCATTCATGTAATAGGAATTCAACACTTTTGTGAAAGAATTTTTTTTGTAATTCCCTTTCTTTCAAAAAATCAAAGAATGTCTTAAAGTTCAGTAATTTGTATCTATGATATGACCTTGGCATGTTTGTTCTTAGGTTGGGCACTAGACTGTGCCTCTGTTTTCCTTTCACTTGCTTTTCTTATGTTGATGTGCTCTATGTCATTTTGATTTATAAGTAATTGTTGTATACTCATTTTGGGTTCTAAAATTCTTCTTAATTTGATGGTTCATTAGTAGAATTTACTCGATCATTACTCTTAGATTAGGAATTGGATTATGCCATTACTTTTAAGAATGGTTAGTTATTATGAGAACCCTAAAGAAATGTTCTACTTTCAATGAGCCTTGGAAAGTCCTTCCCACAAGAGGATTTAAAACTTATGCCCTATGTTTGAGTCACTTTGTGCATTTCATTCTCCTTCTAACAATGAAGGGTTGTGGTGTGATGTGTTGATCCTCATCAATCAAAGTTTTCTTATGATTCTCACAAAGGGAATTAAAGTGTTGTAAAATATTTTCTCCTAGTGCTTCACCTTTGTTTAGCTTTTCTTTCTTTTCCTTCCTCCCTTTAACTCCCCTTTATTAAAACAAAGAGTTGACTTCTAAAATCTTGGAGTTTTTTTCACAAGCCACAAATAAATCTACATCCAATGTTTGTGAAACTTTCGCACTACCCTTATTTAATGCACAAGCCTTCCTAGGGATCAATAGTATTTTTTAGCAAGCCTGGTGGGTCAGTAGTATTTCCATTGTGAAGGACCTAGTGTATCTTCAAGAATTCTACCAAAAGAAGATCCTAAGAAATGATCATCGTTCATGCATAACCCTTGCCAACTCGGTAATGGTCTAATCCCTTAGCACTCTACTCCATAACTTCGTACCTCATCTACTGCCATTGGCGGCAATTTGGTATAGACTCGTCCCACTATCAATACAATTTGAAATGATAGCCTTGTCCTCTTGATCAATGGCATGATTAGAAAAAATTATGCTTCCTTGTTGATCTCCCTAAACACGTGCTTAATCGTATAATCCATATCCTTCAAAATATCCATTATGCCTTCAACCCACATCTCCAATTTCCAACTCAGAGCTGATCTCATAGCTATTGGTCTAATAACATTGAGTGAGTGTCCCTCAATGTCTATCATCCGAAGATTTTTCTCTTTGCAAAGTTTGAGGTCGCCAAGCAATGCCGCATTTTCTGCATCGTTATTTGTACCTTCCGGAAGTTTTATCGAACCTCCCCAAACCATATGTCCCCTTTCATTTGAATAATAAATCCTGCTCCGAAAGGCCTCAGATTGCCTCTGGAGGCACCAGGCCTCAGATTGCCTCTGGAGGCACCATCGAAGTTCAACTTCAATCGACCTGTTGGTGGAAGAATCCACCACGCTTCCTCTCTAGCCTGATTATTAGGAACCACTTCTTTCAAAGGAATAAGATGTGGCCACTTACTGCTCACCGCTTTATCCCAACTTGAGTACACAATATGTTTTTATTCTCTAATTTTTACTATTGATATGCTCACTTATTCCGATTTCAATGCCATTAATGACTGTAAGCACCGAGGAGATTTTATCATTGAAAATCCTTGTGTTCCTTTCCCTCCTAATGTGCCACACAATTTGGGTTGAGGTTGCATACCACAAACTGTTCCACACAAAGGATTTATACAATGTTGGTCAACTCTCAAAGATCCCTTGTAGAGTACCAAGAAGAGAACCAGACCAATTTAATTTATTATAGAAGAAGGACCAACATTCACTTGTGAAAGGACAAGTTGCAATCAAATGGTCCACATTTTCCTTATGCTCATTACACATCGGACACCTGAATGGACCATGGAATCCAATTTTCATCAATCTATCCTCTGCTAAGACCTTATGATAGGTCTCCAACCATGCAAAGGCTCCAGCCTTAGGTAAGATGTGGTCATTCCAACATAAGTGCTGCCATACACATCTGTTCCCTTCTACAATTTGAATCTTATATACCTTGATTTGGTTGAATATTATCCCGACTTCGCAGCACACTAGATAATATAATCCTCATTTTGATTACAAAAAATATGCCTCTATTGTAATTCCTCCATAACTTTACCACCTTCAATTGGGTAGAGCCTCCTTAAATCCTTCCATTGCCATTTTCCTACATTTTTTCTTTCTAAATAATCTTTGATTTTGAGACCAATCTGTGCACATGTAGTGGTTCAATCATTTGCCACACCTTCTATACTGTTTAATGGAGCATAATTGTTCCATGAGTCTGACCAGAACAAAGCTCTTTCATTGCTTCCAACTTTCCATGAAAGATGCTCTATGATCACCTCTCGACACTTCAACATAAAATTACAGATTGCCAACCTATTTGGGGGATTAGCAATGGTAAGGATATGGTTTGGAGATTAATCATCCAAATATTTATGCCTTAAGAGTTGACTCCACAAGGCCAAAGGTGTTGGAATCCAAGAACACTGAGGGGGGGGTGAATCAATGTTCTACCGGAACTGAGAAATTTAACCTTATTAATACAATAACTCAACAACCGATAAACATAAAAGCATATAACAATAAGAAACAATGCAACCATAAAGATGAACACCATAACACCATAGATTTATACATGGAAAACCTCAAGGAGGAAATACCATGGTGGGATTGGAGACCCACAATATCTATCCACTGATCAGATGAATAAATATTACAATAAGGGGCTTGCACATGCAGGAAGGCACACTGCCTAGAGCGTATTTCTCATCACAATGGAGTCTCACTGAATACAGAGATGTCAACCACCTCAAGATATTTGGACTACAACCCAGTGAGAAGAATTTTCGGTGATAGCATCAAACATGCCAGATTACAGTTCCGGTTAAGCGTAATACTAGAGGTCTAAAACCTCTTACATAAACCCAACTCGATCACCTATGATCGAACAAATCCTCTGCACAAATGATTATTACATTATTCTTCCTTACCATATATCCATCCATATATATGATCTACAATGATCTTACATATATTTATACCAACCCAGGACCTAACCAATTAGGTCGGCCACCCAAACGATAATTCAATAGAGCCCGAGGGGCAAATGGGGCAACATTACATAATCCTAAAATAAAATCATAAAGCATGTCGGCCTAAGGCCAAACAAACATCATCCAATCAATAAAATATCCCGGAAGCGCATTGGAGGATCCACCAACATGTTTCATGAAACCGGTCCATAACCTAGATAGCACCGGACATAAATTAGATCCACACACGCTAAAGAAATGACACCAATCAGTCGAGATACGAACACAATAACCATCAACATCTTGAATCCCTTCTAGAAGCTGCACCAACACCACTTATGCATTACAACAAAGATCTTCAATAAAGCTCTGCGGGTGAAACCCTTACCGGACCAATAAAGCAAGCTTACTAGAACATAAGATAGCATCTGGTCATCAAGTCAATACCAACAGAACGTGATACGCATCAGAACACATGAATAACCAATCGAAACCAATTCCACCAACCAAAGCATATCGGAGCATACTGGATCAATATCATAATCCAACCACTCTAGTGAAACCAACTGGAAACCGGTAAACAACCAAAATAGTCGGTGTTGCCATCAATGCAATACATAATCAATTCCATCATATTTCCAACAAAAGGTTCCTTGACCATATGTCATATCAATTTTGCCACTAAGGCTTTATTTTGGGTCATAATATCTTTGATCCCTGCACTGCCCTCTTCTTTAGATTTTTCGCCAAGTCCCATGCCATCAATGGGATACAATGTTGATCTATGGCTCCATCCCACATAAATTTCCTTTGTAATTTATTCATATCCCCGACAACCTTCTTCGTTACTTTCATGGTGGATAAAAGATATATAGGAACAACAACCAACCCTACTGTGATCATGGTGATCCTTCCTGCATACATCAACCATCTTCCCTTCCACAACTCGGTCTTCTTACTCATTTTATCAATGGTTTCCTCCCATAGATCATTCCTCACCATGTCATTAGTGAGCGACACACCCAATAAATCGTTGGGAACTTCTTGTAGGGAAAACCCAGGACAACTTCAATCATCTTCTGCACCTTCTCACTCGTGTTAAAGAAGTAAATACATGATTTCTCTTTGTTTACTAATTGACCGAAGGCTGCACAATATTCATCTAGAGTCGCCTTGATTCTAGCTGCTTTTGTCATAGTAGATTATCCATACAGAAGTGTGTCATCTACAAAGAGTTGATACATGAAAGTTGGCATTGATGGCACAACCTAAAGTCTGTTCCAATCTTCAATCCCCAACTTTATCTTTCTTCTTAAGGTCTCTACCATTAGGATGAATAAAAATGGGGATAAAGGATCCCCATGTCTTAACACCCTTGCTCCTTGAAAGAAACCACATGGAGCACCATTTAACATAACAGAGTACCGTGGTGTGGAGATACAACCCCACACCCAATCAAGCCATTTTTTACAAAACCAAAATTTCTTCAAAATCAATATGAAAAATCTCAATTGAACATTATCATAAGCCTTACGAATATCGAGTTTAATAATCATACCTTTCATGTTCTCCTTTTTTTATCGAATGTAGAACTTCATGAGCAATAATGACTCCATGAGCTATGTTCTTGCCTTGCATAAAACCACTCTCTTCAATTAAAATAATATTGGGTAGCGGAATCTTCAGTCTAATCGCCATCACTTTTGAAATAATTTTGTAGATCGTGTTGCACAAAGAGACCGGCCTGAAGTCTGCAAAGGTGGATATTTCCTATTTTTTGGGGATCAAGACAATATTAGTGTTATTCAACTCCTTTAGAATGACTCCCTTCCTCTTGGATTCCTCAACCACCCCAGTTATTTCTTTCCCCATAAAACTCCAACATTTTTGGAACACCTAGGCAGTGAAACCGTCAGGCCCCGGGGCCTTAGCGCCAAGCTGGAAAGTGGTTGTCTTCGCCTCCTCTTCAAAGAGCGCCCCACATAAATACTTACTCTCATCCTCTGACACTAGCTCTGGGATGACCTCCAAAATGTCCATATTCCAACATTCTGACCGACTGTCTCCTCCTAGAAGTTCATCGAAGAACCTGATCCCTTCCTTCTCGATATCCTCTCTCTCTGTCAGCATAAGCTCATCCTGATTAAGGACCATTGATATTATATTCCAATTTCTCCTTACCTTTATAGAGTTATGGAAAAATTTCGTGTTTTGATCGCCTGCTTTCAACCATTCATCTTGAGATTTGGACCTCCAGTAGACTTCCTCCCTAGCAAGGATCTCCTCATATTCCATGATCAAATCCTTCTCTCTGAGAAATTTTGTCGTAGACATGCCATTCTGAATAATATATTCACTAAGTGCCTCCATCTCCTACTCAATCCGAATCTTTTCACCAAATATGTTTTCGAAAGTGGTCTTGTTCTATGTTCTTAATTTTTCTTTGAGTGCTTTGAGTTTCCTGTAGAAAACAAGCATCTTTGTGTCGTTGAATTGTTCTAATTCCTCCCACCATACTTTCATAATTTGAATGAAATTTGGCCATCTGAACCACATGCTTTCAAATTTAAATTGAACTCTAGCTGGTCTAGAATCTTCAAATACAAAAAGTTCCACTGGAAAATGATCTGAAATTTGACATTGGATAATCAAGGAACTAAATTGAACGTCTCGAATACTCCAGTCATCTGAGATTAAAAACCTATCTAAACTCTCTGTTATGTTATATAGGCCTTTCCTTCTATTTGTCCATGTATATTTCCCATTTGAGGGAACAATATTTGTCAGACCGCAATTCCGAACAAAATTAGCAAAATCAGCCTGGACTTGACCCATCCTACCTAGGCCTCCAATTTTGTCATCCGCATGGAGGATAGCATTGAAATCCCCTCCAAGAATAATCCTTTCCCCATGCTGCTTCATGTTATCATCAATGCTATTCCATAGTTCTCTCTTGTCTGTTGTCTTAGTAGGACCATAAAAATTATACAAAATGAAATGGAGATTCAAGTCCAAACTTTTTATCTCAACTTTCATCCATAACAAAGCTGTTCTCAACATTCGAATGGACACTTTCTTACCTTTCACCATGATACATAAACCACCAGAAGCACCATTCGCACCAGAAGCACAACCAATCCATCCTGCGCATTGGTTAATAAATTTCTCCATCTCGATTTGACTCACTTTTGCATATTTGTCGCTTGACCATGCGCCTCTTGTTAGGGGCGTTCCAAGTGAGGACTCTCATCTCCTCCCGAGGGAAGGGCCTCCTCCCTTGGATCTTGTCATATAAGTTCTAATAGAAGTTTGGTCAAGCAGTAAACCATCCTTCGCCCTCTTCCTATTGTTGGCCTTTCTACCCGTTTTAGCCCTTACCCTTCCCCAGTTCTGGTTTCTGAAAATCCTTTTCCAATACATCCTTTTGATCAGCCAAAAGAACTGCCCAATTCTCTGACGAAATCATTTTCTGACTTGTTGCCACAGGTTCAACAAATTTTGGGCTTTCATCACTTACTTCACTAGGAATAACTGCCAGATTCCTATTATTTTGTATTTCATCCATCACCGGCCTCTCATTAGTCTGGGCTTTCCTCTGCCATTCCTTCCTCCCACGTAATTTACAGAGATTTGTATTATGTTTCCTGCTGCGACAATTAAAACAAAACAAATTCTCTTCTTCAACTTCAATCCTCTGTCGCCATACCCCAGCCGATGTTTTCAATTGAATGGAATATGGAAGACTTCTGATCTATGTCAGAATTTTTAATCTTACGAAATTAATCTGGTCATCTTCTCCCATATCCATTTCTAAAGGGAGACCTAATTGAAACCCAATCTTTAAAATACATTCTTCGGTGCAAAATTCAATTGGAAGATGATAAAGTCTAATCCATAACGGTGATTCTTCTGGGCACATGACCGTTATATCAAAATTTGGAACCCATTTTTGAAAATAAACCAACTGTTCATCAATCCTCCACGGGCCCTGTTTAAGGACATCGTCTCAGCTTGTTTCACTCTCGAATTCAATTACAAAAAATTGCTTGGCCATAAAGTGCACTTCTCTGGCCGAATCCCAATTTGTTCTAATCCATCTTCTGATATTTTCTCTACATAATTTATTGCCCATCACCCTACCAATTACCGCCAAATATGTATCTTTATCCACAATATCCGCCATATCAATCGTACATGTTTCCTATATGATGGCAGAAACAACTATCCAATCATCATGATGTATTATGGTATCAATGGTTGGATGCTACACAATTAAAGTTTTGACTTCTCATTGGCTTGCAACTTTTTACATTAAATTTTAGTTATGTAACCTTCATTTATTAATTTCCGGGTGCATCTTGATGGTTGGATAGCTATTTCTGATTGCATAGCATTAATTTAAATAGTAGATATTTTTAATTGACATGGGTATACCATGGTTATAGGAATGACTCTGGACCTAATGAATCCAAGAAAATGATTCATCTCCAAAAAATAATGGCCTTAATCTAATGACTATCTCAAAATTGAAACTAGCTTAAAAAATGATGGAGGTTGATCTTGAGTATCATGAGTTTAATCTCAACTAACATGGACCTAATCTATCATAATAATCTAATAGAATATGTGCTCGAATATTTTCTCATATTTTCCTTTTTGATATGTGGTGTCTAGGGATGCCATTGAGGAAATTATTTAGTCAATATGTTGGTGCATTCTCCTAGCTCAACATAATTTAGTGGGATAAATTACTGACAATTAGATATATTGAAGACAACATATGCATACATGTAAGCCTATATGATGACATTGTAAATATGATTCCTCTTTTGTTTGTTACAATTGAAGTGCTTTGTAATTGTTCTTCCTATGAAAGTAGGTCCACACTAAACGTCCTTGAATATCATGAAAAACATGTCATGCCAATATATGTCAAGTTTGCTTATCACAACTAGTATAAAAGAACAAAAAAGCTAGAATATTAGATTCATTCTCACACTCTTCAAAATTGAACCATGTTAACCAATATTAATATAAAAAAATCTTAAATATAAAATAATAATATTAGAATAAATAACAAATAAATGAAAGTATATATGAATAAATAATAAAAATTAACATAATTCAAAATGAATCAAAATTAATAAAAATCAAGTAATAAAATATACTACATATCTATGTAATATTACATTGTATCTTATTTTTACACACTATAATCATAATTAATTATGATTATATGTATATATACAAACACTTGAAAATAAAGGCCATAGTTTAAGCATGTCAAAAAAAAATAAAATTATTATGTATAATATCATTATTTATGGA
The DNA here is from genome assembly GCF_030272615.1 of Cryptomeria japonica. Lineage (NCBI taxonomy): Eukaryota > Viridiplantae > Streptophyta > Pinopsida > Cupressales > Cupressaceae > Cryptomeria > Cryptomeria japonica. The sequence goes on along the minus strand of NC_081413.1, from coordinate 610,453,548 downwards.
ACATTCTTGATGTACTTTTGATCATATTTATGATAAAAATTTATATATTACAACCGCTCCCTTTGACGTAGCAAGCATCCTTCATTCAAGCCTTCTAAGAAGGCAGCTAGCGACCAAGCGAACAAATACTTCAGTTTATTATAAAAAAACCTGTGAAAAGGGCTTCAAGTTACGTACAAATCTCAACCCTTCCGTATGTCAGTTTTTTCCCATACTGGTGTCACCTTCATGAGTCGCCAAGAAAGAAAATTTGCCTGGAAAGGAAGCAAAACAATATGTCGTTGTTTGTGGGCGGCGGTTTGGATGACCAGTTCAGCCTTCTCGATTAGGTATTTCAGTTGGTCAATTCACTGATCATTACGATCTGACGGCACCCATATGAAGTTTCAGCACATGAAACAAGCTTCTAGGTGGTTTATAATGGCAATCAGGGGGCGAAAAGGCGGTTGTAATACAAAGACTTATTCCATTATCTGCTACCCATGACTTCTAGAAACGAACATGCAATGGTGAGATTCGCCGCTATGTTTTCCTTGACCTCGAGGCAACCGATGACTATATTAAGCGAGGCTCAAGTCTGAAGAAACCAAACAAGATGGAGAAGGGTCGAAAAAGCATGAGTTCAGGCGATTTGGGCATAGACATAGCCAGCACCTTCTTCAAGCCAATCGAAGGTGCAGAGCCACTGCATCCCAATACCAGAAACACGAAGATCACAGTAGTGGGCGTGGGAAATGTGGGCATGGCGGTGGCGCAAACGATTCTGACCCAGGAGCTCACCAGTGAGTTAGCCTTGGTAGACGTGGATGCAGAGAAGCTAAGGGGAGAAATGCTGGACCTACAACACGCCGCCGCCTTTTTGCCCCGGACGAAGATCGTGGCGGGTAGCGACTATACTGTCTCCGCCGGTTCGGACATCTGCATAATCACGGCGGGTGCACGACAACGGGAAGGGGAGTCCCGGTTGTCGCTGGTTGAACGGAACTTGCAGCTTTTCAAGAGCATCGTTCCGCAGGTGGTGGAGCACAGCCCGGAGGCCATACTCCTGGTGGTGTCGAACCCGGTGGACATTCTGACCTACGTGGCCTGGAAGCTCTCGGGGTTCCCGTCGAATAGAGTGATTGGAACCGGCACCAACCTGGATTCTTCACGGTTCTGCTTCATGATAGCTGAGCACCTGGATGTTAATGCGCAGGACGTTGAGGCGTACATTGTTGGGGAACACGGGGATAGTTCCGTGGCGCTGTGGTCGTCGATTAGTGTTGGAGGGATGCCGGTGCTTGGGTTTCTGAATAAGCAGGAGATCCCTTATGAGAAGCACCAGTTGGAGGCTATTCATCGGGCTGTTGTTGATAGTGCTTATGAGGTTATCGAGCTCAAGGGGTATACTTGTTGGGCCATTGGCTATTCTGCTGCTAACTTGGTGAAAAGTTTGCTGCGTAACCAGAGGAGAATACATCCGGTGTCCGTTTTGGCCAAGGGGTTTCATGGGATTGAAGATGAGGTTTTTCTTAGCCTGCCTTCGTTGATTGGAAGAAGAGGGGTTCTTAGTGCTGTTAACTTTCACTTGACTGAGGAGGAGACCCAGCAGCTCAGGCTCTCGGCTCAGGCCATTCATGACGTTCAGAAGCAGCTCTCTATTTGATGACGTACAAGGGACGATATCATATTTGTCGATGTTTCAACTATGTCGTCGACTTCTTTTCGGAACTATAATTCGTGGCTAGTGGTCATGATTAAGGAGGGGAGAAGAAAGTGGATTTCTATGTAAGGAAATAAAAGAAGAATAAACAATAGATTTATTCCTTTATTAGTAATAGGTAAGAGATATGCCTTCACGTTAATGCTGTTGAATGATTTGATTTATAGATTGTTAATAGTATTAGGATTATTTTTATATTTTTATTATGTAGCAATATAAGGTCTATTATAATAAAATTTAATATATTTATTTAGTTTTTATTTTAAATTTAATTTTGATAAAAAAATTTAATCGTATATTCAATTTTAATTATAAATATTGATATGATTCATGAATAATGCTACACATATGAAGCAACATATTAAGTCTATAAAATGTCAGTCAATTCTGAGTGTTTAACACTTTTAAGCTTAGAAGTCAAAGCTTAGTGTATGTGATTTAAGCCATCCATGAATAATACTAGGATGTCAACTTCTTCGAACTATAATTTTTACTAATAATGGTTAGGGGAGAATAATGTATATTTCTATGTAGGAAAATAGAGGAAGAACAAAAAGCGGGTTTGTTCATCTATTAATAATAGGTAAGAGATTTGTATTTAAGTAAATATATGTTGAGTGTTTTAATTTATAGGTAGTATATGAGATTATTTCATAATTCATATTATAGTATTTTAGATTATTTAATATTTTTATTATATAAGGAGAGTCTAATTGCAATTCAATACAAGGTGTATTAGAATAAAATAGAATACAATCTTTTTTTGTTTTGAATTTTAAATCTAATTTGTCAGACCTTTTTTTTCAATCTATATAGAGTCAATTATAATGTTGGCTATTGTTACAATCTTCTAATAATAATGTAAAAGAATATAATATGTATTTCAATATATTATGTATTGCAACAAAATTCATTATATTTATTTTGCTTGGAGTTTTAAATTTAAGTTTAATGGAAATGATCATCTTTGTTGAGGTTTCAATTATGATATCGACTATTCTTGGGATTATAACTCTTCACTATTGATAATGTTTAATAAAAGGAGAATATATTTCTATGTAGGAAAAAAAAAAAGAATAAAGGGTAAAAGCACAAAATTGTGTCACACTTTTATAAAGGAAATGGGCAATGTTGATTCAACTTTTTAAATTGAATCAATAGAAAGTGAAATATATACCATGATAGTGAATATAAAAAATATATGTTTTGAATTTTGAAATGATGTAAACTAATAAAATGTATATTTTTTTGTGTATTTTATGTTTGTAATATTTTTAAAAATTTTAAAAAGTATTTGAATATACCTCTTATAAAGTAAACACTGTAATTTAGTTTTTGATAAAATACTAAAATTAAAGTTACACAAGGCATCACACTTAATATAGTAAATTTTACCTTTTTCTGTTCAATTTTTTTGTGTATGTTGATAACTTGACAATTTAGTGCAAAAATATATTTTTAACTATTTTTTATGCATATATATTTTTCAATAAATTTGAAAAATTGTGTACTAAAACATAACTCTTTCCATTTGGCATCACCTTTTTTATTAATTATTTATCCAAATTAGAAAAGGGTTAAATATCATCTTGACATAGACTCTCCAGTGCATTTATTTTTTTCAAAATGCTTAAATAAATTTAAGTATTTTTCCTTTACAAGATAATCAACCTTATATTTTAGTGTTAATGACCTACTTTCAATAAAAATAAAATATAAAATATAAAATATAAAAACTAATTAAAATATTAAAAGATATATATTTTGGAAAATTCACTTATAGATCTATAAAACGGTATTTTTACAATTCAAAAAGAATATTATTTATATGAGTAGGATTTGTAATCGATATTTTTAAAAATATTTTTTTTTTTGGTAATTAGACCCAAAGTGGTATAAAATATACATTTAGTAGACAATTCCAATTGGAAAAGTTGTGGCCCATGTATAAAATAGCTATAATGCATCTTTATAGACCATATGTTTGACTAAAATTAATTTTTAGTTAGAATTACTTAAATTCACTTGTGCTGATAAGTTGGCATGAAACATGACATAATTTTGTGCTTTACCCTTAAAACTATATTCATATATTAGTAATAGGTAATCTATTATTAAGAGCTTTGTTTTTAGATTAATGATGTTGGATTATTTGGTCTATAAGTAGTATATGAGATTATTTCATATTTCTATTAAACCGAGCACAGAAGCTTGAAGACCTGTTTGAATAATAGAGTATAGAGCCCAGCAGATGGACAAGATAAGTCCTATTGTATTGAACAAATAAGAATCTACTTTAGCATTTTAGATGTGAAGTTGCAGATAGATTTTTATTATTGTTATTTTGTAAAGTGACAGAAAATCTCTTAACCGAGTGGACTTAATAGTTTTATTTGTAAAACCCTCTAGCAAGGTGACATTCTGATTGAGTGTTTGAAATCCTTTAACAAGATCACTTCTAACAAGGTGAAGATCCTAATAGATCTGAGGGAAATCCCTTAACCAGGTCACATCTAGCAATGTATTTGTAATCTTTAATAGGATTTGCTTTTAACCAAGCATACTCTAGAAGAGTATATTTCTTAGTGGATCCAAAATCCCACAGTGGTTTTTCCCTATTTGGGTTTCCACGTTAAATCTGGTGTTATGAGTGTTATGATGTTTATATGCTTTTGAGTTTGCATGTTTAGCAGTTTTGGTTATATTACTGAAGTATATGTTACCGAGGTTGAATCTGTTATTTTTATGGAAGATTAAGTTTGTATGATTCACCTGCCCCCCTCTCATCATATTAGCTATTGGATTTGTACTTACATTAAGTATCAAAACTATCAATTGGTATCAGAGCCTTGGACTCTGGAAGAAAAAGTTTAAAGGTACTTGAGGCAAAGATCCAAAGATGTATAAGAGGTATGCACCGAAGCTGAACAAGTCAAGTTTCTCTACATGGTAGAAAAGGATGAAGTTGCACCTATCAGGAGTTGGAGAATATGCTATATATTATCTGGAGAATGATTTCATTATACCGAGCACCTATCCATTGACAATGGAAGAGATAAAAGAAAAGCAAGAACATATTCAAGCAATGATTGAAATAACATCTGCATTGACCGATTCAAAATTTAATGATCTAGAAGGTTGCAATGATGCAAAGGCAATGTGGGACAAGCTCATATTTGTGTATGGTGGAGATGAACATGTTCAAAGAGCAAAAGTGGATAGTCTAAGAGGACAACTTGAATCTATGAGGATTAATGAAGGTGAGAACATAACCCAATACAATACAAGACTAAAGGAGATTGTCAATCAAATCAGTGGAGCAAGTGAAAGATTTCGCAAAAACATGGAGGAAGCACACAAACTGTATGAGGAAATCAGAAAGCAAGAAGAGTTTGAAGCACTATTAGCCAGAAGGTTACCGAGAGGCAAAGGTAAGTATAAAGGAAAAATACCTTTGAAATGTTTCAATTGTGATAATATAGGACATATTGCTTCTAACTGTCCTGACAAAGATTCTACTGAAAAGAGAGATTACCAAGATGACAAACAGAAAGATAATCATTACAGAGGACATCGAGACTTCAGAAGAAGAGATAGAAAGTCATGCTTAATAGTCGATGAGGAATTCAATGATGATAAATCAGATGAAACTGATACAAAGGAAGTAGTTTATGTGGCTATCAAAGATGGATCAGATGAAGAAAGGTATGAAGAAAAAGCCCTAATATCTCACATAAATACTAATGATTCTTGGATCATAGATAGTGGATGCTCACATCACATGACAGGTGATAAACATAAGTTTTTTATGTTAGAAGACTATGATGGAGGCTATGTAAGATTTGGTAATGATGCACCATGTCCATTAAAAGGTAAAGGATCTATAACACTTCTTGACAATGCAAGATGCAATGATGTTTATTGGGTTGAAGGTTTGAAATATAATTTTTTTGAGTGTAGCATAGCTAAACGATACAGGATACCGAATAGAATTTCAGAAAGGAATTGTCAAAGTTCATGACAAGCATGGAAAGTTAGCTGCTATCAGGACACAAACAAAAGGTAACACATTTCAACTTGACTCAACTCAGAACAAGTGTCTGTATGCAAGGATAGATGATACCTGGTTATGGCATAAAAGGTTTTGTCATGTAAATTTTGATAATCTGATCAAAATAAGCAAGAAGCACCGAGTAAGAGGTCTACCGAATTTGGAAAAGCCTGAGAATGCTATGTGTCGAGGATGCTAGATGGGTAAAATGACAAGATCAAGCTTTACAAGTAAGTCCTACACTTCAAAAGGAATTTTAAATCTTGTGCACACTGATCTTTGTGGTCCTATGAAAGTTCAAAGTTATTATGGTGATAAATATTTCATATTATTTGTGGATGATTACTCAAGGATGATGTCAGTAATGTTTTTAAAAGAAAAATTAGAAGCTTTTCAATTGTTTAAATGGTACAAGGCAAGAGTTGAAAATGAAATAGGAATACAACTGAAATGTCTTAGATTAGATAGAGGAGGAGAGTTCACATCTGATGAGTTCAACTTAATCTGCAATGATCATGGTATTAAAAGACAAGTCTCTGCATTGCAAACTCCACAACCTAATGGAATTGCTGAGAGAAGAAACAAATCTATTGTGGATTGTGCCAGAACCCTGACGATTGAAAAGAAAGTGCCACAAACATTTTGGAGAGAAGCAATAAGCACAGCAATTTACACCCTGAACCGAGTACAACTGAAGAAAGGAACTTTGAAGACACCATATGAAATCTGGTATGACAAGAAACCTAATGTAAGTTATTTTAAAATCTTTGGAAGTAGATGCTATGTACACAAGGATGATAGAAATGGCAAGTTTGATCAGAAAGGTGAAGAAGGAACATTTCTTGGTTATTCTTCTAGAAGTAAAGCATTTAAATGTCTGATTAAATCATCTAACAAAATAGTAGAAAGTGCAAATGTGAAAATTGATGAATTTGCAGAAAGAAATGATGAATGAAATTACAAGGAACCAGAAGATTATGATGAATTTGTCTATGTTCAACCGACAAGTCCTATCGAGAAAACTGTAGAAGGAAATGAAGAGAATGTCCAGTTACCGAGTGATGAAGAAGATCATACAGAGCCTACCAATCCTGTATTAGCCAAGTATGTCAGAGACATTATGCATCAAGTTAGATTATAGGAGATAAGGATGATCCAGTGATGAAAAGGAACAAATTGAGACATAACACATGTCTGATATCTGAATTTGAACCGAGAATAGTGGAAGAGACATTTAACAGTGAAGATTGGATGAATGCTATGACAAAAGAGATTGATCAAATCAAGAAGAATGACACATGGAAATTGGTCGCAAGATCGAAGGACAAAAATCTAATCGGTACAAAGTGGATCTTCAGAAACAAGCTGAATGAAAAAGGTGAGGTCATTCGAAATAAAGAAAGACTAGTTTGCAAAGGTTATGCCCAAGAAGAAGGAATTGATTATGGTGAGACTTTTGCACTTGTGGCAAGACTTGAAGGAGTAAGAACATTGTTGGCATATGTTGCTTACAAGAATTTCAAGGTATATCAAATGGATGTCAAATTTGCATTTTTGAATGGTATATTAGAAGAAGAAGTTTTTATTGAACAACCTGAAGGATTTGTTGAAGACAATAATAAAGATCAGGTATGTAAATTGAACAAAGCTTTATATGGTTTGAAACAAGCACCTAGAGCATGGTATGAAATATTGCACTCTTATTTAATCAAGATTTGTTTTATAAGAACAAGTGAAAACAACAATATGTACATGAAGAATGATGAAAATGGAATACTGATCTCAACCATATTTGTTGATGATATTATCTTTTGTGGAAATGATTCTTTATGCAAGAACTTTGGAAATGAAATGAGCAAAGAATTTGAGATGTCATTAATCGGTGAGATAAAGTATTTTATAGGTTTACAAATACTGCAAATGAAAAATAAGATTTTCATTACTCAATCCAAGTACATAAAGGAAATCCTAAAGAAATTTGGAATGGAGGATTCAAAACCAATAAGTACTCCTATGACTACCAACTGTAAACTATTGATGAGACACTTTATCGATCCATGATTGGAAAGCTACAATATGTTGTTCACAGCAAGCCAGATATAGCACATGCAGTAGGTATAGTTGCAAGATTCTCTGTAGATCCTAAGGAAACACACATGACAACAATCAAGAGAATTTTTAGATACTTGAAAGGCACTGAAGATTATGGCTTAGTATATTATAAAAGAAATGATTTTTATTTAAAAGTTTATACTGATGCTGATTGGGTAGGCAACATTGATGATGGGAAAAGCTCGAGTGGAGGAGCTTTTTTTTTAGGAGAAAGACTAGTGAGTTGGCTTAGCAAGAAACAAGGATGTGTTTCACAGTCAACAACAGAAGTTGAATACGTTGCTCCAGCATTGAATTGTACCAACATAGCATGGATCAAACAACTGTTGGAAGGTATAAATGAGAAAGTTACCGAGTCAGTAACTATATTCTGTGACAATACTAGTGCCATTAACATTTCAGAGAATCTTGTTATGCACTCTAAGACAAAGCACATCTCTATCAAATATCATTATCTTAGAGAAGAAGCTCAAGAGAAGAAAGTGGTGTTGGAGTATGTTAGCACAAAGGAACAAATAGAAGATATCTTCACCAAGCCACTGCCAAGGGACACTTTTGAGTATCTTGGAAGTAAGTTAGGGGTCCTACCCCTATCTTTCATTCATTGACCGAGTTCAGTGAAAGCATCAATTCAATGACTCTACAGAATATCTTTTAGGAGTTGATGCTGATTTACACACTTTAGGATGTTTTCTGAAGGTGTACAAGAAACAGTACAAGAAGCAATACAGGGGACAAGAATTGAAGACAAAATGCTCTGACCGAGACTAAGTTGACACATAACAATAGGAAATCACTTCATACAGGAAGAAATTATGTTTTAGTTCTTTACTTTTTGGCATTGTTGTCAAAGGGGGAGAAGACTGGAGAAAAAGAATGGATACTAATGTATGGGGGAGAAGACTGATGACAGGGGGAGAGCATTTCAGTATTTCAAAATCTCACAGCAATCTGAATCAATTAGGTCAAATCAATTGGTTTTGCCATCAATTCCAAAGGGGGAGATTGTTGGCATTATAACAGACAAGGAGAGATTGTTGGTATTTCAATAAGGATATTGAGGAGGTTGCTGATGATTATGGATATAACTGATTAAGGATGTTTACCGTCTTAATATTATTATTTTGTCATTGATGTCAAGAAATTAATTTTCTAATTCAGTATGATGTTGCCATATCTTAAAAACTATGATTTGATGAGTATAAAGATGTCGGTAAAAGACACAGAAAGAATGTGATGAATAAGGGGAGAAATAAGTTATTCAATGGGCAACTATTACCGAGTTAGACAGTGATGAGATTATGATGTTTAGATTGTTTTGATATCCTACATATGTTATTGATTGTAAGGTTAATACTATACCATGTTACCGAGCAAAGAACCTAGTCGGTAAACCCTAAGGTTGTCGCTATCGGTTAATGAAGGCAGAATGTCTACCGAGTGAAGTTTAGTATTTACTGAGTTGCAACCGAGTAGTAACAAAATGCATTGAATGAATAAAAGTATTATTTAATGAAGGAAGCTGATGACTTGGCTATGATTGAATGATTGGTATGTCGTGCATGAAGTTTGTTAAAGAATCTATGGCAAAGGAAAATTGACAGGAAGATCTACAGCTCAGAGTGAACCGCAATACCCAAGCACAAGTTCCAAGAAATGTATGCAAGTTCCAAGGCGGGGTAAAACATTTTTAGATCGAAGGATACATTGAACCTGGTCAAAGTTTGAAGATCTGATGGCTATGATTGATCATGGGAAATGTGATCAAGGAGATTAAGTGGTTGGCGAATTGTTTATAAATAAGGAATTGTTGATAAACAATGTATGTGGGCAAGTGTATGCATAGGGATGCTACATAGTGATTACCGAGAACATAAGCTTGAAGACTTGTTTGAATAACAGAGTATAGAGCCTAGCAGATTGATAAGATAAGTCCTATTGTATTGAGCAAATAAGAATCTGCTTTAGCATTTTAGATGTGAAGTTGCAGATAGATTTTTATTACTGTTATTTGTAAAGTGACAGAAAACCTCTTAACCGAGTGGACTTAACAGTCTTATTTGTAAAACCCTCTAGCAAGGTGACATTCTAATTGAGTGTTTGAAATCCTTTAACAAGGTCACTTCTAACAAGGTGAAGATCCTAACAGATCTGAGAGAAATCCCTTAACCAGGTTACATCTAGCAATGTATTTGTAATCTTTAAAGGATTTGCTTTTAACCGATCATACTCTAGAAGAGTATATTTCTTAGTGGGTCCAAAATCCCATAGTGGTTTTTCCCTATTTGGGTTTCCACGTTAAATTTGGTGTTATGAGTGTTATGATGTTTATATGCTTTTGTGTTTGCATGTTTAGCAGTTTTGGTTATATTACTGAAGTATATGTTACTAAGGTTGAATCTGTTGTTTTTATGGAAGATTAAGTTTGTATGATTCACCCCCCGCTTCTCATCTCATTAGCTATTGGATTTGTACTTACATTAAGTATCAGAACTATCAGATATGAGGATGCCCCCTTGAGAGATCAATTGAGAGAATTGATGATTGAATTATTTGGATTTGTGTGAAATTGATTTCTCGAGAAAATTTACTTGATTCCTGCAACTTTGGTTGATGAAAGTGTCAGTTCTCTGACTACATTGATGTTTTTCTTGAATTTATTATTGATAGAGTTTGATTGACCGCATGATTGATGAGGGTCAATGATAAGAACTCAAGATTTGATGATCTGATAGGATGAGTTTGATTGACGTCATGATTTGTGAGCATCAATGATGTAAACTCAAGATTGGAAATACTAGATGCGTGACCTCATGATGAATGAAAATCACTGATGGGTGCTCAAAGAGGTTGATGGAAATATCCAGTGAGCAGATAGGATAGAATATCAAATGATCAAAGAGATTGATTGGATAAAGAACTGACATTTTGTTGATATCCTGTTGCAGGAAGATTTAGATGTGCTGATGTTGTAGCATGAGATTCGTTTAGGCTGACAACATCTAGAGAAAGTTTTGGTCATCATCCGAGTGGACATTGATATGAGAGTTTAATCATTGATCCGATATTGTATACACCATTGATGAGACATTGATGATGTCTACGATATATTTTGATATATTTGTGATATCATTGTACATTGGACATCGATTCTTTTTTGATGATATGATATGTAGTCGATCCTATTTGTCTTATATGGTCTATGAGATTATGGATGCATTCTACTTGCTATATGATTATGGACCCTATATGATGGATGTATGCCTTCTATATGATGATGTAAGATGATCCTATATGAACTATGTGAATATATATGGTGATGCATGTAGTATCCCTACTTGTTTGAACTCATTAGACTCATATTTTATTATTGTTTACTTTCAGTGGATACATTGCCATGATGTGTTATTCAGACTTATATGACATTATTTCATGCTTTATCTAGATATGAGATGCATAATTTATTTGCAGTATTTCAGTACTTGTGATTTATGGCATTTTATGGATTATTGCTATGTACTGACATTTTACTTTATTTATGCAATGTGTAATTATATGTTGTGTGTCTATGAGTGTATTGGATGCAAGGGGATGATTTTCCTTCACTCATTTCGGTGAGATAGGGAATGTCGTGATTCTCCTTCATCGGTGTGTATGTCGTGTTTTCTATATTGTATATATGCATGCATGGTTCGGTGATGCAGGATATTGCAGGTACAAGTACCGGGTAGGTACAAGGTATCGTCTACACCTGGCGTCACAGGTCTGAGCGTGCCTTATATTTTTCGATAGAAGTGGAGGAGATAATAGTTGACCCTAGTTTACTCACTTACACTCTTGTGAGTATTGTCAGTTGGTCGTCCTGTCAGTTTGTTCGGCTTTCGTATTTTGTCGTTTGATCTTTTTATGAGTATTTGCTTGAGGTTTGTTCAGTTTGTGTGTTTTAGTGTATTTAATTAATTAATTAAATTTATAGAGTTATCTCACAGTTGGCATTTTTGAATTATGCATTTTATGCATTGAGATTATAAATTTAGTTAATTAAAAAGAAGTTATTAAACTAAATTGCAAGTTGCATGATATTACAAATATATTTTATTTAAATATTAGTGAAAAATAAATTAGATTAATTTCATTTATTATTTCCTAGAATTTTAAATAAATAAAAGAATTAAAAAATAAATAAATAAATAAATAAAAGAATTAATTAGAATTGAAGTATTGCTTTAATTTCTTTATTTAGAAAATTAATTAATTTGCACGAGAAAAGAAAAGAAAGAAAAATGATTTTTAATTATTGCACGTTAACTTATCCTTTGTTAGAAAATTAGTAAAGAAAATAAAATTGCTTTTATTACTAAATTTAGGATTTTGGGAGAAATATATTCAACCTAGAATTTTAGTTTAAAAAGGGGAATAGGTCTTTATTCTAGAAAAAGACAGGAAATAGGTCAAGGATTTAGGTGAAAAGAAATTTATTTGGAAGCTTGTTGAAGGATTGGTTCTCTTCTACAAATTTCTTCCAGGAAAGTTATACCAGGTTGGGTGGCTTTTTTTGATTGTTTGTTTTAAAGAAAATATTTCTATTTCTTCTATCTTTCTGAATGATGTGTGTGTTAAGATGTTTGTCAAATCTAAAATCTTGTTTGATTATTTCTTGTTCTTGGCTAAAGTCCATTCCTGAAGTTAATTTCTAGTTTGTGGAAGGGAGTTATTACTTGGGTGTTTGTAGATTAAATTTTGAGAAAATTGGGAAATGTTATTATGACAAATTTTGCCAAGATTTTTATTGTGCCTGGAAATTGCAAGATTTGGGAGGAATGGAATTTACCAGAGAAATCATTCCCTCTTGTTTGATTTTTGTTTCGATATTTGTCTATGACAATCTTTTTTAATATTTGTGTATCTCTGTGATATTATTATTTATTATAGAAATAAATTTAATTATTAATTAAATTTATTGTATTATAAAAGTTAAGGGACATTATTTTATTATATTATTTTGGAGAAATTATGTATTAATTAATTTCCCTGTAAATAAATTTTGGGTGAAAATAGAGTTTACTTGTTTTAGATTATTGTATTTAAAAAAAATAAATTAAAAATAAATAAAAATAAATTAAAAAAAATAAAAATAAAATTATTAATTAAAAAAAAATTAAATAAAAAAATTAATTAATTAAAAAAATAAAATATATATATATATATATATATATATATATATATATATATATTGTTATTTTGGAAATAAAAAGTTATTGTAAAATGAAATCTTCATTTTATTATATATTTTTAATGTGATATAATTTTATTATATTATTATATATATTTAATTTAGATTATTGATACAATCTAATTGGGTTTATTTGTAAAGTAATCATGAACATATAATTAGGGGTTTATTTTTTATGTGATTGATTTTACCTTATTGGACAAATGATAGATTGATTTCTTTGTATTTAAATAGTTGTAATTTCTTATTTCCTGGAAAATCTTTAATTGCAAGTTATTTATGCTTTTGGTTGTTTTAAGAAAGGATTGCCTGTATTAGGATCTTGTGTAAATGGTATTTGCAGTCAAGCTTAAATTCGTTGCAATTCTGGTTGAGTTGTCATTATGTCATATGTTATTATATCTCCTTGGTCAGGTGTTGTTGTGTAACTTTATTGATGTGAGCCATTGTGTGTTTTATCTAAATGGTCAATCTTGGGTTAGTGATTGTGTATCCTTCACCTATGGTTTGTCAGGATTAGTTATGGTTGTCTGTTTCGCCATAGAGTTCTCGTAGAGAGACATTTCCTGTTAGTGTCCTATGAGAGAGAGTGGCTTTCGAGCGAGGGCCATGCTCGAAGTGGATGATAGGATAACCCGTCAAAAGTCAGTTAAAAAGTGATAACCTAATAATATATTGGGGGAGAGTGAAATAAATATTAATTAAGATAATGTACCTCGTGCATAGGTGAAGTGCTTGTACAGGGCTCATAATGTTGCGAGAAGGCCTGGAATGGCAAACTTACCACCTTGTCTTCACGAAAGGATTAGTAGGGTCCGCATGAGACTTAGTTGGAACCAGAGGTTCGAGAGAGGTTACCAGGACAGTGAGCTAGGACCTATGGAGGTTGTACTATGGTATCCATCTTAAGCTATGCGATGACACTCTCTCCTTAGAGTCACTAGTGTTTATGAGTTGAGTCACATGGATGTTTGTGAAGTCATGTAGTTCTTTTGTACTTGTCTTATTTTGCTTGCTTGAGGATTTTCTACTATCTCCTAGCATGGTGGGGTGGTTCCATTTCGGGATCACATGGTCGGGTGGTAGTGCCACTTCCCATTGGATGTTCTGGATTGTATCTTCAGGCGAGGAAAGGCTTTGCTAGTGTTTCTTGGTTCATGGTTCATGGTTCATGGTTCATGTACCAGCTTAGGTTCAGGATCATTGTTCAGTTGAGACCTTATGGTCATTGTATCAGACTTTTATGTAACCTTGATATTGTAACTTTGGATTCCATGGTATTTTTGGAAGCTGTGTATTTATGGATATTGTAATATTATGTCAGTAGAATGTATGTTAAATTCAATTGCTTTGATTCTATGTATAAATGATTTATGGATAAATTGAATGCATGGAATACTTTGATTCTTTCATTTTGGAATTTAGATGTATGTGTAGTTTTAATCATAAGCATTTAATTTACTTAATTAAATGGACAATTGGATTAACCGTGGTGTTAATATAATCTACGAATTAATCTTCCTTGGTAACCCTTAGGAAATCATGTGTTAGACTTCCGTTGTGTTATTAAACGTGCAATTGTTATAATTAATGCACTTAATCTTTAAAAAAAAAATATTTCACCCTTTAGTTGCCTACTTGTGTTGTTTTCGTTTAGGGTTCTTGGTGGGGCATTACAATGCATGTGCAGTGAAATGTTTCCTATTTGTATGATGCTTTTCTGACTTTGCCCATGCATGTTGATATGAGATGGATGCAATGCAATGGAATGATGATGTCTTTGGACATGATTGATATTTATGAATGAATGAAAGATTGAATGATCTATATGGATGATGGATCTATATGAATGACATCCTATTATGCAATGTCGACATGTGATGAAATGAACTAACTTATCATGCTGAATGAATGAATTGATTATTTTTGTTAATGTCCAACATACTCAATCATGTAATAAGAGAGATAACACCTATTGAAGCATTTTCGCCTTGGAAAAAGATGGGCTTTTACGATCCCATGCAAAATGGAATACAATCTACTTTAAATAATGCAAATGAGATGCAACGCTGCGATCAGATTAGTCATTTGGTCATTGATTTTTGTCATCATTGAGATTTTAAAATGTGGGAAGTGAGTGTAAACATCGATGGTATAATTGAACCATGATGACCTGAGCACTACTTTCCTGGGTTTTGATATTGCAAGTTAGCACAAGCATTGAGGTATAATTGAACCAAGATGACCTGAGTGTTGTTTGCATAAAACATGTAGTATTAACCATTTCTATATGCAAATCCAAAATGTCTTCGATGATACTCCAAAGATCATGTCCTAAGACAAATTTACACATATTAACGATTAATTTACAAACAGTAGACAAGAAAATATCATGTTCCATCCTTGTTTCTCTAGTCAGAGACATCCTTGAGTCACTTTGAAATCATGATAGCGAAAATCAAGATAAAATAGTTGAACCATTATTATCAAAATGTTAAAATCATTAATCAAAAGATATCATCCATTCATATGTGTTTGTCATGTTTAGACTGATAGTGGGTAGTTTGATTGTTGATAATTTGATCTTGTGTTCAATGTTGGATCTGTCTCAGGTTTCACTTGACAAGTGTGGCCTATCTGTTGTTCTACCTATTTGATTAATCCCAAAGAAATTTTGCCTCTAGCTAGGTTTGGGATTCGACCCTCGGTCTAGAAACAAACTTTATTATGGTATATACAATGATCCAAACCATGGTGAGAAATCACCTACAAAGCCTACATATGTACAAAGGCTTTATTATGGATATGAACATCGTTGATGAAAATGAATGCAAGTGGAAGGATACATGAACTAACAGATGGAAGAGCTCGCTGACAGATAGTGCATGTTGTCCAATTTTCACCATCTATCTTTATTGCACTTTTTCCCATATTTGATTTTTTTTATTTTTCACTATTTTTATTGTTTTTGAATTTTCTGCTTTTTCACTTTTTTTGGAATTTTTTGCTTTTGTATTTTTTTTGTATTTTTTTGCTTTTCCACTGTTTTTTGGATTTTTTTGCATTTAGACATAACTCTTTTTCAGATTCATGCTATTGATGGGTTCCTCAAGATGATCCTCATCTGGCATTGATAGCTGATAGGCTCCTGACCCAAATACTGTTGTGACCACAAACAAATCCAACTAGTTTGGATCAAATTTCCCTTTCTTTTCTTGATCTGACTGGTTGCGTGGATTTTCCTTTAGCACTAGTTCCCCAGCTTGAAAGGCTCTTGTTTGACCTTATGATTATAACTTCAGCACATTCTTTGCTGATACACCTTCAAATGATCAAAGGCATTTTGTCATCATTCATGGATCAATTCTAGCTCTTGTATTCTGGATACTTGTTGTTCTTCATTTGGGATAAGTCCTTTTAATGATACTCGTAGAGAATGTATCTCTAATTCTATTGGCAATATTGCTTCTGATCCATAGACAAGAGAGAAAGGTGTGGCTCCTATTTGTGTGTGGGTACTAGTACGATAGGCCCATAGAGCAGGGTTCAATTGAATATGCCAATCTTTGCCAACATCATTGATGTAAGAGCATCCCCGATCGATGAGCAATCTTGCATCAACCAAAAACATTTCCTTTCTTGTTTAGTTCTTTGTGTAGTTTTAGTATTCTTATCGATATGTACCGGTAGTTGCTTGTTCTCCATGGCATATCTTGTTTGCAATTTCCTAGCAGTTTCATGTGGTTGATTCCAGATTTCTAGTTCATTTGGGTTCTTACCCAGTCAGTTATCACTTCTAGTTGGTTGTTTTTGGGTTCCCGGGATAATTCTTGTGCTTACTGGTTGGTTTTCTTTCATTACCAGTGCGATTCATGGTGTTTGGATCCATCTTGGGTCTTGTCCAATGTTCTTTGGTGTATGACTGACCTTCCTATTGAACTGCATCACTTGGTTGTTATTTTTCAGAAAGATTTCTTAAATTTGAGGGTGATAGGGAGACTCTCACAAAGAAGTGCAATTTGGCACATACACTAGGAATAGGTCTCATTGTGGGCTTCCTTGTTTGTCCTATGCCCTTCTTTCCTTGTTTGATTCAACACCAACCCCCAAACTCCCTTGGAGAACTCTCTACTAGTGTGTTTGCTCGAGTTACTCAATCAAGGTTAGGACTCATAGGAGTAAGTCTAACCACCAACATGTCTAATTATTTATCCTTCACTTGTAGGGGACTAGGAGGAGTTTGAGATGGTTTGACAACTCCTACCATGTAGTTTTTAAGTTTGCTTCTCTTTATTTCTCTATCCCTTTCATAGATTCCTATTTTCAAGGCCTAGTAGCCCTATGAGCCCCTTTTAGCCCTCCCTTCACGGTTTTTGCTCTTTTGTGATAAAAAATTCCAAATGACCCCCTAGAAGCTTTTGTGATTTGGATACCCATTTGGACACTCTTCAGGATATAGGGGATGAGGTGGTCTTATTTGTCCATATAGGTACGACCCCCAAGATGGCTCTTTTGAAGGGTTTTATGCTTAGAAGCTTTCTCCAAAGGGGTTTATTGATCTCCACACCCTGTCAAACTTTCACACTCACACTGAAGCACTATATAACATCCAAATTCAAATACAACCATGTGGCTCTATTGGATTAGATCACCCCTACAAGAAAAATTGACAATAGTAGTCATGCTCCTAGTCGGGCTATGGCAGAGCTCGCCTAGGGCATGATAGTAAAATGATCCAAAGAAACTTCCAGGATACAAAATGGAATATTTACACTATTTACAAACTCCATTAATCAAATCCCAAAGGGCATAGAGAAACCACAAGGGGAATTCAAGTTGGAGTCATTCTTTTGGGCTTTAACCCTTTACTCAGGCTGAGAACAGTAAAACAAGAAAGAAATTCAAAACACCAATTAGATATGCACAAAGAAATTTCACAAGTACTTTCTAAGAACCCATGAAGGTACATTATGGAATCTAATCCATCTAGTATGGACTGCAACAAGCAAGTTGACAATTTTAGTGGAAAACAAGAAATTGCTTGAAGTTGTTTATTGAAGAATTCAATATTTGGATCTTCCGACTCTTCTACAACATATTGAGAGGCCTTATATATGCCTAATCAACCAAGACCAACCACCAATTGGTCCTCTAACTACCGATTTGATCATTTTTCAAAAATTGTTCACATTGTTGCAAAATATTGTCAAGCAAACATGACAACTTTTCCTCCACAGTGCATTTTTACAATTTTTGCATATCTACACACTGTCGACACCCTAGGATGGTTTCCTAACATCAAATAAACATTTACAAAATCCTTATGAGGCCTTACAAGAATTTTTACAAAAAATTTCTATATGATGCCATTTTAGGCTTACAAAGGCACATAAGCCAAAACTGAGTAAACAAGCTAAGTTTAATGACCAACAAAGTACAAAAAAAACTCAAGCACATTATGGGACTCTTCAATATTCCTTTATTCAATATTTGACCCAATGAGGATCATGCACTCCAAAATTCAAAAATCCATCAAGAAACCTCAGGTGCTCCTGCACCATAGGGCCGACCTAATTACATGTTTCATTTTCTTGCATTGGTGAATGTAATCTTTTGAGGTCAAGCCAGATATATTCTGGTGGGTATAAATATGATGTTATGTAATCCAGTTGATTCTTAGAGTCCTAGTTGGATTGTATCTGGCTTGAAGCCTGCATGTAACTGGCTAACTACCAGATGTTCTTTTATGATAATAGGAAGATTACCAAATTATTTCTAAAAGTTCTAAGGCTGCAACCTGATCTATTTATATGAATTTGTTATGTTTTCTTACTGCTTTCTTTGTGTCTCTCTTGTTGCATAAGTCAGTTGACTCTTTTGAGGGTTTTTACCGGTTATGGCTACATCAATCATTCATTGTCTTCTTGAGGATTTTCAATTTTTATTTATTTAATGCTTCTACTTGTCAATTCCCTTGTGGATAGTAGGGTGTAGAGAATCTATGTTGGATCTAAATTTTCTCACAAAGCTCTTGTACATCTTGGTTCTTGAACGGTCGTCCATTATCAGTGATAATGGTCATGGGTATGCCATAGCGACATATGATGTAGTTCAAGATAAATGCAGCAATTTGTTTTCTTGTGATATTTGTGAAAGTTACTGCCTCAATCCATTTTGTAAAATACTCTGTAGAGCTACAAGGATAAATTTGTGACCATTGGATGAAGGAGGATTTATCTTTCCTACTAGATCAAGACTCCATTGGCAAAAAGGCCAAGAGGTTGCCAAAGCATGAAGCTCTTGTGTTGGTGCACAAATTAAATTACCATGGATATGACATTGTTTGCATGTTTTAGCTATCTAAAAAGAATCTCGTTCCATAGTTGGCCAATAATAGCCCAAGCGTATGAGTTTTTTCAAAAGAGTAAGACCACTTAAATGAGTGCCACAAATGTCGTTATGGACTTGATTTAAGGCCTTCTTGGATTCTTCTTTCTCCAGACATCTTAAGAGAGTACCGTATAGACCTCATTTAAAAAGGGTATCCATGACAAGAGTATAATGGAAAATTGGCAAATGAAATTTCTCTTTTGGTTCTTTGACAAGTCGGGAGGGAGGGTGTTATATTTTAGGTATGTATAAATTTGGCCATAGTGGGAGGAATCATGCCCAACGAGGTGACAAATAATTTGGGAATCATGATAGTTATGGGCAGGGTAAAACAACTCTTCCACTAGGAATTCGTAACACTCTTGATTTTCCTGTGTTAGAAGTAAAGAAGCAAGTGTTGCCATGGCATCTGCTGCTTTGTTTTCATTTCTCAGAATTCGCTCAAAAGTGATTTCTACAAAATACTTCTTGAAATAATACACCATCTTTTCTATAAGGCATTAGTTTGTTATCCTTTATTTGATAATCATCATTAATTTGATTGATGACGAGATGGGAGTCTCCAAAAACCTATAATTGTGTGATATTTCATTCTATGGCCAGCTTGATTCTTGTGACCAAAGCTTCATATTATGTTGTATTGTTGGTACATGGAAAACTCAATTTATATGCCTTTAGAATTGTGTGACCTTGTAGTGTGATGAATAAAACACCCGCTCCTAATCCATGGGTGGGTATATGAACCATCAAAGTACAACTTCCATGTCTGTTTGATGACTATGAGTATATCAACATCTGAAAATTCAATGTTTAAGGGATGATCATCTTGAAGTGGTGCTTTGGCTATCTGGTCTTTAATAACTTGTCCCTTGATAGCTTTTCAATCCACATATTCAATATCAAATTCACTCAGGATCATGACCCAGTTTGCTAATCTTCCTGTTAATGTCATCTTACTGAGCAAATACTTTAATGGATCTATTTTAGCAATCTTTTGATGGAGTGAGAGAGTAGATAGTGTCACAATTTTTGAGAAGAGAAAACTATTGCTAAGTATGCTTTTTCTGTTGGTGAATAATTAATCTCGTATCCCATTAATGTTCTGCTGATGTATTAAATAGCTCGTTATTTTCCTTCATTATCTTGTTTTGTGAGCAGAACTCCTAATGATACTCTTGTGGCTAATCTACATATAGTAACAATGCCTTTCCATGAATTGGTGACATTAGAACTGGTGGTTGCATGAGATATTCCTTGATTTTGTTGAATGCATCTTCACATTGATTGTCCCATTTGAAATGAACATTCTTTTGCAATAGATGTGTAAATGGTTGACACTTATCTGCTAACTGAGCAACAAATCTTCTAATTGTCTGCAATCTTCCTTGAAGTGATCTGAGTTGACTAATATTCTTGGGAGATGCCATTTCCATGATTGCTTTAACTTTAGTCAGATCTAATTCTATATCTCTAGCTAAAACAATGTATCCCAATAGCTTACCTGGAGTGACACCAAAGGCACATTTCTTAGGATTGAGCCTTAGCTTGTATTGTTCTAACCGATCAAAGATCCTTTCTAGTATTTCTAGATGCTCCTCTTTATTGTATGATTTTTCCAATATGTCATCTACATAGTCTTCCATGAATGTATGCATCATGTCATGAAATGTTGTTGTCGTGGCTCTTTGATAAGTAGCACCTGCATTCTTTAATCCAAATGGCATGACGTTCTAGCAAAAAGTACCCCATGGACATGTGAAAGTTGTCCTTTCTTGATCTTTTTGGGCTATTTTAATTTGATTATATTCTGAGAAACTATCCATTAGAGAGAACATGGAATGTCCAACAGTTAAATCGACAATGATGTCAATATTAGGCAAAGGAGAGGCATCCTTTGGACATGCATTATTGAGATCTTTGAAGTCTGTGCATACTCTGATACTTTTATCTAGTTTAGAAACAAGAACTGTGTTTGATATCCATTGAGGATATGCTACAGGTTTGATGAATCCTACCTCCAGTAATTTCTTCAGTTCTGCTTTGACAAGGAGATCTATATGAGGATGCATCTTTCTCAATTTTTGTTTTACTAGTTTAGCTCCTGGACTAACATTTAGGTGATGCATTATAAGATCTAGATCCAACCCTGGCATGTTTTCATATGACCAAGCGAAATTGATTTGTCGTATTTTGAAAAATTCCAGATATTTCTACTTTTCATGTTCTGATAGAGAGGTTACCGGATGTAGAATCTTTGGTTTATCTGTTGTTCCAATGTTGACTACCTTTGTTGGTTCAATTAGCATAGATGATCTCTCTTGATAATATTCAGGTAAGGTTTCAAATCTCCCATCTTCTGACGCCTCAAGGAGGTTTTCACCATTAGATGTGTCCTTTCTTTTTACTTTTCTTTGGTCTAATGTTGTCAATAAATGGTTTTCAGCATTAGACCTAATATTTTTTTCTTTATTTTTACTTTTGAGACTGGGATATTTGGCACCCACTTGAATGGAAGATGTGTTGGCAAAATCCCTGGGGGAAGTTGTTGTAGGCTCAATTGCATTGAGGTATAAGGCTATAGCATGGTCATTAGGAAAGGTGTCAATTTCAATATTGTCCTTCATTATCCCAGTCAATAAGTTCATGATGTATTAAAGGTAAGGGATCTTCAGGTTGAGATGTTTCAAAGGCTTTAAGGGTCATGATAGAAACGTTAAAGTATTCACTACGTATTTCAATGTCTAGGACGATACTCTCATCAGAATGACCTCTCGCAAGTAGTTCCCAATCGTCCTTGATTAAATCCAAGTTGGTCGAATGTGATTCTAATTCAAGTGATATAGTTCCTAACATTTGTCCTACATACGCATGGACCACATCGACACCCACATATTCTTCATATCAAGTTTCTTCAGTTGATTGTTCAGAATGATAGGAATCCCATTCCCATTCATTGGAATTTGTCTCACTGGCAGCCTGCAATCTACAAATTTGTTCATATAGCTTTTGGTGTGTTTCTTTTGTTCTCCTCGCTATCTCTTTTCTTCTCTCATATTCAGCTTCCTCTGGGCTGATGTTTAGTTAAGTTAGTCTTGCTATTAGTTCTTCTTGCTTTATACCATCTTCTTGTCTATTTTGATTGGGAGTTTACTCTGCTTGGGAAGTGCTTTTATTTTGTCTTTATTGTTGATTAGAAGCTTTCTCTTTTTGTGATCTTATGTTTTCTTGTTCTTGTTGTTTGGTAGAGGCTTCTTCTCTTTCAATTTCAAGTTTCTCTTGTCTTTTGTCATGTTCATCTTTTTGCTGCCTAGAAGATGTTTCTTCTTGTGGAGTAACTTGTACATACCCTAAGCTCAATTTGTCTATAGCCTGTTGAGTATGAGGTTGTATGGTGTCTGAGATACCTTCTTTTCTTTTTTCCTACATGACCTATTCCAGTGTATCCCATTTTCTGAAGAATGTTAAATCCTTTTCCATATTTTTCTATCGGTATTCTGCCATTATTGATGTTTTGTTGAGCTTCTTTATCTTTATATAGCCATTGTAGCACATCTTTGTCCTCTGTTTCCTCAGATAATATCCCAGCACTAACAAATACTCCATGAAATATTGGAAGAGGTTTTACAACTGGTTGTTGTTTTGAGTTTGATGGTTTACCATAAGATTTAGGAGAAAGTGGTAACTATGACAGTGAATATTCTCCATTCCCTTGATCCCTTAGCTATATCTATTTTTTAAAACTTGACAAGATTAAGGAAAATTATTTTTCCTTGGATTGTGTGCTTGAAGACGATGCCTCTCTATTTTGCGGAACAATGACCTCTTGTGTTGGTTTCAAATTACTACAATATTGGAATGGATTCGAGTCTGCTGAAATTGTGACATCTTGCCCATTGTAAGGAAACTTCAAGCACTGGTGATAAGTTGAAGGAATAGGTTGTATGTCATGAATCCATGGTCTTCCCAAAAGTATGTTGTATGATAAATTCAGGTCTAGGACTTGGCATGTTGTATCTTTCTGCAAGGCTCCTACTTAGATGGGTAATACCACAATTCCTTTGGAGGAACGTTCTTCTTCATCATATGTTTTGATTGTGATCTTTTTACGGGGATCAACTGCATCTTCAGAATAACCTAAAGCACAAACAAGACTTAATGAGAAAATATTCAAGCCAACTCCTCCATCTATTAGGACACATTTAATGCGCATTTTATGAATAAGGAATTCAATATGCAATGGAGCATTATGGGGATGTTGTAAAGATATGTCATCTTCTTCTGTGAATGATAAGAAATGAGGAGCTATGAGGTATCCCACCATGGTTTGGAATTGATCTACATCAAGATCTTTGGATACTGTCATATCTACTAGCGCTCTTTCTAAGATTTATTTATGTGCAGGTGAAAGTTCTAAAATTGATAATTGTGCAAGAGTTTTCTGTAATTGATCCACTAGATTGTTTTTGAAGTGGATGATGTGTCAGTTGTAGGACCCGACAAAACAACTTTGTCTTTTCTTCTCATGATAGCACGAGTTGGTTCTTGTTGTTGCTTCTCTTTGACCACAATCACATTAACCATGTTATCATAAGTACGAGCATAGTTCACTTTTTCTTTACCCTTGCCATTATGCATTGTTGATGATTCACCCTTCTCATAATTAGGAAGCAGAGTTTTGAAATCTATGTGTGATTCGTTTGTCTTATGCCCATCTACGGTTATGACACTATTATCAATCAAATCTTGGATGACATGTTTTAACTGCTGACAATCATTTGTTTAGTGTCCTTTGTTTCAATGGAACTTGAAATAGTGGTTGTCATTCCACCAAAAAGGTTTTACCTTGGGTTCAAATTTTTTTGCTTCTGGCAAGGTAATCAATTTGTTTGCAAGAAGTGTCTTTTAGGCTGACCCAAGTGGTTCACCAATGTTAGTAAATTTCCTGCAAAATTTTTTGTTAAAAGATGATTTTTGTTGATTATTATCTTGTTGAGCTACTGTTGTGTGATTTGATAGATTGAAAACTGGTTGCTTTGGTTTCACATTATTATTATCCACTATCCCATAATTGATGATGTTTCAATTTCTATTCCAAAATTTTGGTTTATCATTGTTGGTATTGTTGTTGGGAGGAGGATTAACTCCTTCTTTGTATATCTTCAACTCTCCCTTCTTTACCATACCTTCCTCCATCCTGATTCCATTATCAATCATCTTTTCGAAACTTGAATGACATTGCATTTTTAGGTTATAACTCATTTGTGCATTTAGATTGTCAATGAATATGTCCATCTTTTCATATTCTAGCACTGTACAAGGATAACATGCAACTAATCATCTCCATCTCTGTAGAAATGTCATGAAAGGTTCTCCACTTTTTTGTTTGGTGTTACACAAGTCTAGCATTGTGACCTCATGTTGTATGTTGTAAGAGTATCACGAAACAAACTTGTCCACCAATTCTGAGAATGATCTAATTCCAGGTGGAAGTTTCGAGAACCATCCATAGTTTGTCCACTTAAGCTCTTTGGAAATAACCTCATTAAGTATGTGTCTTCATGTGCGAACTCCATGCTCATCGTGCAAAATTATCTTATATGATCTTGGGGATCAGAGCTTCCATTATATTTGTCATATCTAGGAGTTTCACAATTTGTAGGAAAAGGTATCATGTTGATACTTCTATCAAATGGATAAGGATAGATTTCTTGAAGCGAATACCTCTTAGTAGTTCCCCTTTGTATATCTTGAATTTGTGTTTAAAGCATTTGTATTTGTTGTGTCAGAGCTAAGAGAGGATCATCAACACGATTTCTCCTTATATCATCACGATCCCTTCTTGTGTCATCATTAGATCTTCATGTGTACTTATTGGTTCTTGTATCATCACTAGGTCTTCATGTGTACTCATTGGTTCTTGTGTCATCATGATTCCTTCTTGTGTCATCATTAGTTCTTCGTACATCCTTATTAGTTCTTCGTGCATCCTCATGAGTTCTTCTATCATCAAGAATTCTCGTGTCATCCTTTTTATGACTGAAAATTTCTTCGTTTTGTTCATTGTCATTGTAAGTGTTACTTGATCCTCCCCTCGGTCTTAAATTGTTTACATCAAAATCTTGGGGGAGTGTAACACTAGATTTTGCTAACATTAGGAAGTATTTTTATTTTTCACCCTCCAATATTTTCTACATGAATTTATCAAATTTAGGATCTAGCTTGATTTCTCTGTTGTGTTGATCCGCTATCTCTTCTTCTTGTATTTCATTTTTGTGTGCCATTTCCTCATGATCTTCTACAATTTCAAGCATTTCTATTTTTGTTTCTTCGATCTTTCATCTCTGAGCCTTGGTTAAAATGGGCATACACATGCTCTGAATGTTTTGCGAGGTTTCAATTTTCTATAATATGCCCTAATAAGTGATCAATTGTTGAGGTAAATATGATAGATTGATAAGAAATGAAATGGTCATTCAAGTATTTGTGAGTTTGCAAGTTTTTCGATCTTAGTTTGGAGTGCAAATTTTGTGATTTTTGATATGACCAAGTTCAATAGGAATGATATATCCTATGATAGAGAAGGAGGTTAATCTGATCAAAGGGTTGTAGTTTTGTGATAAAGGATGATAGATCCTGATGAGAAACTATGTTTGAATGATTAGTTTATCAAAGAAAATGTGATGTTGCACTTTGAGATGTTAGATCTTGAACTTGTTGGAAATAAATACTTGAAATTCTTAGCGTGTCTAGTTTTGAATTTGTTTTGACAAAAGATAACTTGACCTAGCGACTCGAGAAGACAACCTATCCACATGATGGAAAATACTAGGTATATGCTCACTATGGATTGATTAGGCTAGTACGACAGATCTGAAAAGGTATACGAAAACATAGATTTCTGAATTGATGAGAACAGAATCTCGTACGACAAAAGACTGTGATCTAGATGACAAAAGGGAAATATCGTATGAGATGCTACCTATAATCATACGATAGTTTAGGCTGAACCAGACGATAATTCTCAAAGACAAGAATGACAAAATGGAAGACTCATACGACAGTTTAGTGTGAACCAGATGATAATTCTAAGAGACCAAAATGACAAATTAGAAGACTCATACGACACTTTAAGGCGAACCAGATGATAATTCTCAGAGATAAGAATGACAAACTGGAAGACTCATACTACATAGGACTAGACAGGGATGGGTTTTTGGCAAGAACAAAGTTTTGACCATTGAGTTTTGATGTTTTGATTATTTTCTCCAGTTTCAGTATTTTAGTTTCAGTTTCAAAGACAAAAACATAGAAAACATGCTAGATGCAAAGTGACCTCAAGAACATCACGCAATCCTAAGGAAGTTGGCTGAGAGAGAAAAGCTTTGCTTGCAAGCTTAGGTACACACCCAATAGATAATTAGAATATGGCCACTGAGTCTCACACAATGGATTGTCAATGTCGTATTAGCCGACTCCAAATACTAATGGGGGCACGATATGACAAGTATCTTGGGAGATTTACTATCTCTCTTGCACAAATATTATCCCCCTTTCGGATGTGAACTGGGTAGCTTCTATCTTAAAGTTCTTAATAAAGACTTTCATTCGAAATTACCCCTTGAAGTCGCACAAGTACAATTGAGGCATATAGCCCGACAAGGTACCAAAACAAGATGTAGTCACTCTAGCGTGATTGAGACCATGAGGCCCTACAAAATGTTGGTATGAGAGATCTCAAAGAGAAAACTCAAATAACTCCGTCCTCTGAGACTTTAATCTTGAGAGGCCTATTTATTATAGTGATTTGGAATGCTTAGGTCTAGTTGTAGTCACTTGGGTTGTTCTCATAGGGTGATTACTTTTTCCCACTGTGACAGGCCCGCTAAAGGAACACAAATCTCAAACTCGAAAAGCTTCAAGGGTCTGGATTTCTGATTGTCTATATAGACAAGAGCATACTCTCCTACCTTTTAGACTCTTCTCAAACATGAAAAAATAGATTTGTTCATTTATCATATCGCAATTTAAGTGCCTAGAAAACTTAAGAATACCCAAAGTTTAGTTGAGTCTCCTCAAGCAACTTGCAAAAACAATGAATTAGTAGTCATATTGTTTTTGAGCAACATGCGTGTTCTTGGACAAACGTCCTGCAAAAACTGGTTAGGCTATGAAAAATCTAAAAATAGGCCAGGGTTAGCATTAGCATCATCAAAATTCAATCAAGAAAAAACCTGAAATGCAATTTGTTTTTTATACGAGAAAGCAGAAACTCATACGAGCTTTATCACCTAGCCATACGTTAATTCTTACCTAACCGTATGACAAAAAAATAATATCGCAATATGAAACAAATAATGTCATATGAGATTCTGTAGAATGTATGAACATAATCTCGAAGGATGAGAATTTGATGGTCTGCAAGGCCAAAAATTGAGTTTCGGGCCCCACGGCAGGCGCCAATTAATGTTCGCGAGAAATATGGAATCTTCATCTGCAACACAAACACTCAATAGATCATAACATGCATGGTTAGTTGATCAAAATCAATAAATGTAAAACCATGACAAATCGACCTATTGCCTCCTAAAAGATGCGAGTATAGATATGCTCTCAAATTTTTCTAAGCAATACTAGTGACTTGACTACATGAAGATGGAGGATTTAATTTATATGAATTTATACTAGATGAATGCAAGATTAACAAAATAAGCTAGATTAATCCAAAATGATATGAGATACATGATTGTATGCATGATTAATCTAAGATGCTAATTATACTAGATGATTGAGATAAAATTGCCTATAGTAATGATGCTAAAACTATGAATGCAAGGGATCTTTATTACTCCAAAATGAGGGGTATTTATAGGAATGCCAAGGCCAAAGCTAATGTGGCAGGAATTGATGGTCCAGATTTGATCTGAAGATATCAAGGGTTAAGATTGAAGAAGTTGGAGAAGAGGTTTGAGGAGGGACACTTGTCATCTCTGTGGTGACAAGTGTCAAGGAACCTTTCTCATCAGAGGGCAAGTGTCCAAGGAAAGAGACATGTGGCAAAAGTGTCATGTGTCTTGAGGGGGGAATATCCAACCCATAAGAGGTTAGGATGTGCAAGATAGGATAAGGTTAGTTAAACCCAGGATTAGAGAGAATGGGTTAGGTTAGAAGGTGGTTAGTTTAGGTGGTTAGAA
The DNA here is from genome assembly GCF_030272615.1 of Cryptomeria japonica. Taxonomy (NCBI): domain Eukaryota; kingdom Viridiplantae; phylum Streptophyta; class Pinopsida; order Cupressales; family Cupressaceae; genus Cryptomeria; species Cryptomeria japonica. Next base: position 610,424,869 of record NC_081413.1, on the reverse strand, counting down.
GTTAGGAGCCATGTGCTCATTTTTGAATTTAGAAATTCAAATATTAGGAAAAGATAATTAATTTCAACAAATCATGATTTGATTTGTTTTAACTAATTATAAGATTAGAAGTTTGAATTAAAATGGGGGGATGATTAATTAACTTAGGTTAATTAATCAAAGGGGAATTATTGAAATGAACTTAATGAATAAATCCTTAGATTTATTTATAAGTAGACTGAATGGGGAAATTAATCAAATTATTTGTGAATTCAATTAACTATCTTCAGACCATTTTTAGGCGTATACACTAAGAACCCCTCTTCTTCCAATCAATGAAGGCAAGCTAAGAAAAACCTCATCTTCAATCCCATGAAACCCCTTGGCCAACACATACACCAGATGTATTCTCCTCTGGTTACGCATCAAACTCTTAACCAAGTTAGTAGCAGAATACCCAATGGCCCAACAAGTATACCCCTTGAGCTCGATAACCTCATAAGCACTATCAACAACAATCCGATGAATAGCCTCCGAGTGGTGCTTCTTAAAAGGGATCTTCTGCTTATTCAAAAACCCAAGCACCAGTATCCCTCCAACACTAATGGACGATGCAACGCAACAGAGCTCTCCCCGTGCTCCCCAACAATGTACGCCTCCACATCCCACACGTTCATGTCCAGGTGCTCTACTATCATGAAGCAGAACCGCGAAGAATCCAGGTTGGTGCCGGTTCCAATCACCTTATTCGAAGGGAACCCTGAGAGCTTCCAGGCCACATAGCTCAGAATGTCCATATATAATATGTATTTGGTCCATTTATGTTGTATATAAGTTATACTCTAATTAAAAATATGATATTTTACTAACAAGAAATGATATATATTTTTTCAATTACTAGGCATTTTTAGATTAAGTTTTGGTTGAATCTTCAAATGTCATTTTTTGGACACTTCGCAGTAGACGTGCTATTTTGACGAGTTGCATGATGATTCATGCCTTCAAACCTTAGTTATAGATAGTTAAGTGTCCATTTTATATTTCTAAAAAAAAACGGAAGTCTTACGATATTCCATGTGACGACTACATATTGACGAAGTTAGCCCTAACAACTACTGATCCCTCTCCCCTAGAAACTTGCTTCATGTGATGAAACTTTATATGAGTGCCGTCACATCGTAATGAGTTATCTTGACCAACTGAAATACTGAATCAAGAATGTTGAACTGGTCATCCAAACCGCCACCCTCAAACAATGACATATCGTTTTGCTTCCTTTCTTGGTTAATTTTCTTTCTTGGCGACTCTTTAATGTTCGTCTTTAAGGCGACAGCAGGCTCGGAAAAAACCTGACATACGAAAGGGTTGAGATTTGTACGTAACTTGAAGCCCCTTTCACGAAGATTTTTATAATAAAGTGAAGTAATTTGATGTAAAATATCCAATTTGTTCGCTGGGTCGAGCTGGCTGCCTTATTGGAAGGGTTGAATGAAGAATGCTTGCTACGTCAAAGGTAGCTATTATAATATATATGATTTTTTATTAATAAATATGATGAAAAGTACATCAAGAATGTTTCATAAATAATGATAAAATATGATAAAATAACACATCCATAAATATCAATCAAGAGTGGTAGCTAATCTGGCTCCAAAAACGTCATGATTTCCACGTAACACAAGGGTAAGTCGAAAATTATAGATCTCAGTTGTGCTTGACAAAACTAGTTGTGTCTTTCATTTTTTGGCTATGTGTATAACATGAAGGTTAGTCAGCGATTTTGGAGCTAGATTAGCGGCATCCTCGAACAAGGAATACTTGCAATGATTAAAAAAAAAAATTAGTTTTTTTGGCATGTAAAAATAATAGTGAAATCAAATATTTATATTTTGATGGAATTGATTAAAAGCAATATTATATAGATATGTGGTATATTTTAACACTTGATGCTTACTAATTTTGATTTATCTTTGATTATGTTAATTTTCATATATTTATTATTTGTTATTATGTACTCTTATTTATATGTTTTTTCATTTATTTGTTTTGTATTTCAAAATTATTGTCAAAGATTTAAGGTTTAGTTATGATTAATTACATTAATGTGGTTTAATTTTAAGGAAAGTGGGAATGAATCTAAAATTTAAATATTCAACTTTGAATTTGAATTTTCTTGTCCTTTTATACTAGTTGTGATAAACAACTTTGCATAGATTTGCATGACATGTTATATCATGATATTTGAACATATTTAGTGTGGACATACTTTCATAGGAAGAACAATTATGAAGCACTTCAATTGTAACAAACAAAAAAGAATCCAATTTACATTGTTATCATATGAACTCAAAAATTAAAAAAATCTAGGTTTAAAAGATTGAGGTGTAAGGGTACAAGGATGGATTCACTTAAGAAAAAACCCATATTCAAATAAAAATGTTGAAATATCTAGAAGTGGGGTTATACAGGGCTAGAAATGGAGTACATTCTAAGTGCAACTCAAATTTAACCTATACGACCAACTCATTAAATGTTTATTAAATAGAAAATTCAAGAGTTCTAGGAAATATGACAAATTTGACATTAAGTTTTAAGAGGTTGGAAATAGACATTTCATCTATCATGAAGACAATATGAAGTAGACTAAATTTATTATTTATTTCATGTACTAAGAGTTTGACTTCTTATTCTTAGCCTCTAATTCTATCAAAGAGAAGATTACAGTGAGCGGCAAAAGTGAGCCTCTACCCACAACAAGGATCTCTTTGTAATGGATTCCATTTGGGATCTGTTAAGGTAGGGGAGAGTGCCCTATAATGGAGTGCAGTCTAATAGTGGGGATGGTAGTTGGGCACAACTAGCCCTTTAGTGGAGCGCAAAAGGTTTCATATCAATACTTATCCCCAAAAAAGATTTTAATGAATCTAAAAAAGCAACCAATAATGTGATGCCACGTCAACACACTAATAAACATGACTTAGTGTACAACTATGGGTCCCACTTCTTTTTGGGACCATTTTGGACACCTTGGCAAAAAAGCATGTTGATGTGGCATCATATTTGACCATGTGGAATTGAAACCAAATTTAAAGTAATGGACTTGACAAGTAAGTAGGTATACAAAATTGAGAGTGATTTGAAATTTTAATGACATATTTTGGGAGGTATGAAGTTATAGTGATCCACTATAGGACCCTCTCCCCTACTTACCCTCATCTTTCATCTCTCTACTTTAACTATCTAACAAAGGTGACTCAATTTATTGCATTGACACATACACTTGTAAATTGATATTTTTGTATATTCACAAGCTTGTAGGGGTAATTTGTGGTTAGGCCTAAATAGTTAATGTGTGGTTTGTAATGATTCTTGATTTATTTTTTCTGAATTTGAACTTTGAAAAATAAATACATATATTAAATTAGATTGGAAGGGTGATTGAAATGTTTTATTCACATAAATCTTGATTGAATAAAGTAGCAGTTCTAATGGAGATATATAAAGACAATACTTAGTGAAAATATTTATAATAATATGGTTAGGTAAAAATAGTTGTGGGTGTTATGTGGCTAGGATTCAACAATTAGTGGGAGTCCATGATTAGGCCTATATAATTGTATCTACATATGATCTATTTTAAACAAAATACTCTCAAATTATATTGGGTGGCTAGTTGAAACATTTTATTCACAAATATCTTTAATGAATAAATTTGCAATTATGATAGATAAGTTCAATATAGTAGCAATATTTAACTCTTTTATATATTTAATCATGTGTTGTACCAAAAAATGGTGATGAAGCAAAGAATAGAGTGGGTAGGTTTCTTGTATCTTCTTTTCTTGTAGAACAAAAACAAGCAAAAAATCTTGTTGGATATGGCAACTCCAAAGTACCAATGTCATGCCATCTATTGCAACTACCACAATTTTTAGTAGTGCAACATCATCAAGATTCTCATTGAAAATAGTTTTAGTTAATTCAGTTGTTGAACTCTTCCACCTTGGTGATTTCGTTATCATGGTAGGAAATTCCCTCATATTTCTTGGCTTTGTTGCATTCTTTCTTGGGTTTGTAATGATGTCAGTGGTGGAAATGGTTCCTATCATTATTTATTTCATTAGGATTCTTAATAGTTATTTTTAATTCAATCTTTGTCCTTTTTCAAATAAGAGGAAAAAGGTGTACCCACAATAATTGATAATTTTGGATTTTTTCTATGCATTGACCCTCACATGAGGATTTTGACCTTGACTAACTCCACCTCCAATCAGAAGAAGTGTTTTTGTTGGGTGATTAATGAAATCCTCATCATCAAATAGGGGATTAGTGAGATTATTAATACCCTTATCGAGACCTTGATGTCTAATAAAATTGATAAGATCCATAAAATTACCTAGAATTTGACTAAGGATGTTAAAGTCATGAAAACAGAGCACAAATCCAGAATTGCTAGTTTGGAGAAAGATGTGGAACACCTTAAGGGAAGTTTCAGGAATTTGGTTGAGATCAACAAAAAAGTTATGAATAACAGTGCTGAAGGCCTTAAAAAGATGAATGAGAAAATCATAATCCATAAAGCTAAACCGATTAACAACATTCTGACATTTGATACTAAATCTAAAAGGAAAAATCTAGATTCTATTCCAAAGGGATTGGAGGTGCAGGTTTCTATAGGCCCGTCTACTAGGACCAGAAGTAGGAATTAAGAAAAAAGTACCCCAAGGAGTATCATGGAGGAGCTAGAAGATATCAATAAGGAAGTTATTGAGAAAAATGTTGAGATCTTAGGTTCTTTTGTTTAGTTTTTTTATTGTTAGCCTAGGCTTTAGCATTGTTTTTAGTTGGCCTTTGTGGGTTTTTTCCCCTATTTCTTTTGTTGTTTGGATGTTGGTTCTAGACTTTTACGATGTTATTTTGATTTCTCTGTACTTGGATTTGGGTTTCAAGTCCCTGTAAAACCTATTTTATCTTATTCAAAAACTATTATTATTATCATTCTATGTGCTAGCACTTGTAGGACTTCATCTATTAGACAATTCAAATAACCAGAAGACAACTGAGAGGGGGGGTGAATAATTTGTCATTGATTACCATAACATTTAGCAATTAAAACATTAATGTTGGAACCCAAAACATTAATACCAGAATGCTTAAACCAAATACCAAAATAGCATTTAAATCAATTAAGCATAAACAATAATCAAAGAATAAATACCATCCACATGGCACTAAGATTTATACGTGGAAAACCCTATAAAGGGAAAAACCATGGTGGGAAGCCTACCCACAATCAAATTATACTTCTGCAGTAAGTATTTGAATTACAATTCAGGGGCTTGCACTTGCAGGAATGCTAACAGCCTAGAGAGCACTTCTCATCACAAAAGGAGTCTCACTGACTACATAGAAATCCAGACTACAATCGAGAATAAGGTATGAACTACAAAGATAGCATCTCCTATGCCTGAGTACAGTTCTAGTTAAGCTCAATATCGAAGGGTTAAATACTCTTACATAAACCCTACTCGATCTCCAATGATCGACCAAATCCTCTGCTTGCATGATATTACATTATTCGTACATTACATATCCATCTTGACCATAACCATGATGATCTACAATGAGATCTTACATCATATATATATAAACCCTCGGCCATAAACAAGCAAGTCAACCACCAGACAATAAACTAATTACATAATTACAAAACATGTCAACCTTAGAACAAACAAACAATATTCAACCCATAAGACATCCTGGAAACACATTGAGAGGTCCAATCCACATGTTTCATTAAGTCGGTCCATAACCTAGATCAATCGGGACCCAATATAGGTCCACACACTAAAGCAATGATCTCCATCTGCCAAGTCTCGAACATGATCACCAACATCATCCTGAATCCATATCAGAAGCTGCACCAACACCACTTATGCATATAATCATAGATCTTCATCAAATCTCTACCGATGAAACCCTCGTCGGTACCACAAGCCAAGCTTCCAAGAAAATGGGATAGCATCCGATCATCAAACCAAAACTAACTAACTGAATCTGAACATGATTATCATGAATAAGCCATTTCCATAACCAAACCATACCAAATCATGCCGGATCCAAACCAAGCAGAAATCACTCAACCTACCGTGACCATAAGGGTGTCGGTAAAGCATCCAAAACAACTAGTGTTGACATCAATGACAAAACATTAATTCAACACATAATAAATTCCTCCAAATGGCCAACATAATCATCACCTCATGTGGATCCAAACAAGGGCTTGAAATATAAGGTAACTTGGTTGAGGTTCATTTGTACAACAAAGAAGAGATTGTTTCCATAACATCAAAGAAAGAATATTGACACACTTGGACGAGATGTGGACACTTGAAAGATAGTTGTTCTCTCATGTGTAACATCGAGGATGAATTTTGACACACTCAAAGGAGATGAGGAATTTTAGATGAAATTTGTGCTCTCCTTGTGCAAGAAGGATGGAGAGACTTTATGTTTTCTCATTTTAAGTAGAGTTTTGTATACAATCAAGAGATCCATTGGTAGAGCCAAATTCATTTTTCTTGAGTGAGTGACAAGAATTAGGGAAGGCACTCCATCAATATTTTTAGAAGGGTTGCAGTCAACTCTTGTAAAGTTCCATCCTTTGTTTGAATTAATGTAATAAGGGAGAAATATTGGAATATTACATGAATTAGGCAATTTAATAGTTTAGATTCAATAAATAAGTCTTCAAGTATTAAATAAATGTAGGTTTGTTTTTAGTTAGTGAATTAATAAAAAATAAGTTGGGAGTTATTCATGTAGGAAGTTTAGAGTAGTTTTGTAATTTCATGGGATTTCAATGCCATGTAAGCATTTGTATATTTCTATGTAATTATCCTTAAGGAATCTAATTTAAATTTATATTAATATGTTTTGTTTACTATACAAATGTAGATGATATCTAATTTTTCCAACAATGTGAAATAAACTTATCTATTAATATGATCCATGGGGGCTTCACTAGCTAGGGAATATTATATCACATGCATTCATATTGGGGGGGTTAATATCTCAAAAAATAAGCTCAATATATTGCCTATTTGGTGAAAATAGGGGTTTTTTTAATTTGGGTTATGAAAAAATGCAATATATTGTCAAAATAGAGGTGTTTTTAATTTGAATTGTGTATTGGAAGGGGGTGACAAAAAAGGATTTAAGGGCAATACTTTTTGAAAATAGGAGGATTATTTAGTATGCAATGAATGCATGTGCTATAACTCAGGTTCACTAAGTGAAGCCCCGGTTATATGATTAAAGTGAATCAAAATAGAAGGCATAAAAAAACAAAATATGCATTTTTGATTCACTTAAAAAAAACATGTTCAACTATTATTCATTTTCCTTTTGAAAATTTCAAAAATTATTTATCAAAAATATTTAAAAAATATATAAATTTATAATAGACAAAAAATTTAAGAGTTGACATTGGTATTTGGTGATGGTTAAGTTGTAGTATTGTTGTTCCTTCCATTAAGGTTCAAACCTCATTGGGGTGCTATTGTTTAATGTTTGATTGGGGATGAGTTCCCCCATTTGTGACCTCATTGCTTCATGGATCTGGGTCACACGTGCATAGTTAACTTCTAGATGATAACTATTAAAATATTATAATGTCTAGACTATAGATATATTTAAACATGTACTTCATATATATATTTTTTAAGCTTCAATCTCAGTTCTCACTTGTAGAGCCTAGGTGAAGTAGGAACCTCAATGAAATATACATATACATATACATATACATATACATATACGTATACGTATACGTATATGTATACATATACATATAGGTATACGTATATGTATATGTATACATATACAAAATAAAAAATATTTTTATTAGACTATTACTGAAAATATTAACATTACACTATCGTTAAAATACGTGGAAATATATTTTTAATTATAGATCATATAGTCTTTAAGAACTTTTAATTATAATATTACATTTTATTTTTTAATTATAATTTTAATATTTTTATTTACGAGTTTAGATACTTAAATAGATTTTGAAAATAAATTTAATAATTTACTGTATTAAATATTCAAAAAGATTACAACATACACGAAAATAAATATATATTTTTGCACACTATTATTATAAGATTGTATGAACACTTATAGTTAATATTGATTTCATAGTGATTGAAAAAGAATTTAACAAAACTAAATTTAAAAGAAAAATAAATATAAATACTCTATTTTATTTTAATATATCTCGTATTAAAGTTCAATTGACTCTACTTATATATTTTAGAAATATGAAGTAATCTCATATACCATAAACTACCTAACATCATTGACCTAAAAGAAAATTTCTTACTTATGACAAATACATGAATACATCTATTTTTTTATTTTTTTAAACTTTGCTACATAAATATATACTTTATAGACACAATTTTTTAATTTGAATTTTTTAATGTTTTTGTACATATTATTATTGTAAGATTATATCAACACCTATAATTAATATTGATTCCATAAAAATTGAAAAAAACCTAACAAGATAATTATATTCAATTTTATTGTAATATATCTTATAATTAGACTCTACCTATATATAATATAAATTATAAGTAATCTAATAATATGAAATCAATAAATCAACTACATGAATGCCTAAGATGTATTCACTAAAAGAAGAGTTATTATCAATGTAATAGAAGAATGGTGGAGCGCAAGAGGCAGCTAGGGTTTACCAGACCTCAATATCGATGGGTGGGTCAAGGTTAGAATTCATGGCCTTTTAACAGGTAGTATGGATTTAGTATGAATCTGAATAGAGCTTGGCGACCCCCACATAATGCATGGAAGGTTCCGGGAAAGTCCAGTTATTAGGGGGGAGGAGGTTTCAAAGAAGGATCACACAAATCATAAGGGCTAGATAGAAACAACTAGGGCTTTGCTAAGCTATGGCTGAATGGCCCTTTCAACTTTCACATAATTGAGAGGAAATTCTGGAGGCCAAAGTTACAGAAGACACTCAAAGTCGGGATAAGGTAAACCCTAACGTGGAACACACTACAATGGTTTCTTTTTTAATAGATGGTAGTGAATGGAATAGTTCAATTAGTATCCATAAGGATAAGGCTTTTTTATGAAATGGAGTGGGGCTTGGCTTGCTTTGAAGAGAATCAAAAGTGGGGTGAATGAAAACTGCAGCTATGCCATAGTTCTTAAAACTCTGTCGAATGGATTTTATTTAGTTATTTGCGCTAGTTCAAAGGATAAGGAATGGATTTTAAACAGTGGTCCTTTCTTAATGGTAGGCAAGGGTTTCTACATAAAGGACTAGGTTCCAAACTTCAATCCAAAAGATGAAACTTTAACAGAAGTCACAATGTGGATCAGATTATATAACCTACAACATGAATACTGGAATGAGGAAACTTTTGCCCAGATTGGAAATAAGCTGGGGACTTTCATAAAGGTAGATGAGGCAATCACTAGTAATGACTACAATATGTATGCAAGGATTTGCATTTATTGGCAGGATACACATCCTCTTCCCAGAATGGTGGAGCTTAAAACAGGTGAGGGAGTTTGGAAGCAAATGCTTGAGGTAGAGGAAAACATAGAACTGTGTAAATTGTGTAAAAGCTTTGGACACCTAGAATCAAAGTGTTCTTCACAAATCAAAGGGAAGGGTTTAGCGGAAGAGGCCTTAAATGAGGCTTTTTCAAGTAAGGAGAGGGTTTTTTTAATGGAAGATGCAAATTTTATTGATTCAATGGTGAATAGGCAAGATCAACTGTGGTTGACAGGTTAGAGAGGATAAATTTGACTCACATTTTTTGTGGTCGAAGGTTGGTAATGAAGATCAGGATCAACAAAGTGAAGAAGCTTTGGGTAACAATTTAGATGGCCCATGGAATCAGTCAGTAAATGAGACACTTGTGATAGAGAATCTTTTGGTTTCAAATGCAACCCAAGGAGAGAATAGAGGGAGGACCCCATTTGGAGATAGATGCATTTCACCTCATATAGATAGAGTGGAGTTGGAGGAGGAGGTTTCAAAAGGTTTGGAGGAGAATCTTGATTTGAAGATCCAAAGCAAAGATGTGGAGATGAGTCTGGTAGGAAATTCATTTTGATCTAAAGGAAGGAGGGAGGAGTGGTCGAGAGATAGTAGTTCTTAGGAAAAGAGAAAATCCCAAGGGTTGGACTATAGGGGGAGAAACCAGGGGAGGAGTGTTCAGAAATCTAGAAGGAAGGGATTCAAGAAAAAGTTTACTCGAGAAGTTTTATTGAAGATGGAAATGAGGAACTTGAGACAATTTTTAAGGATATTGCAATACATTCGATAAGGAATCTGGAGAGTTCCTTTAAAGATGAGAAGGATAACAAAAACTCGTTAGAGGAGCTAGAGTTAGAAGGACACTTAGAGGGGGATTTTGACGATGGAGACGAGCTAGGCTTTGAAGCAGAAGAAGGGATCTTGGAGAGGCGAACACTTGAACAAACTTCTTCAAAGAAGAGTAAGGCTTCGGTGGGAGAAAAGAAGAAAAGAGGGTGAAAATTAGTGCACGTGAAGTAGGAAATGGCGGGTTGTGTTGTGGGTCAAAAAAAATTGAGATTGGGAAAAGGCTATGCCTTTTCCCAGGAGCCACGAGTGTCTTATTGTGGAATGTCAGAGGCTTAAATGCCTCTGACAAGATTCATTTGATCAAGCATTGTTTTGATCAAACAATAACGAACATGGTCCTTTTAAAAGAAATAAAGCTTTGTGGTGAGGAGATTGAGAGATTTGGTAGGTCGTTTAACATATGGAAAAGTTGTATTGTAGAGTCTGTGGGAGCTTCCAGAGGCTTGGTAATTCTCTGGTGAGAGGAGGTGGTGGAGATCACAATTCTTCGAGTTAAGAAATCATGGAAATGGGTGGAAGTCTGGTCCAAACAACTTTATGCTAGATTTTTTGTAATTAATGTTTATGGACCCAACAAAATAGTTGACCTTAAAGGGGTTTGGGAGGAAATTTCTAATGTCTTATCTCAATATGAAGACATGTTTTTTCTATTGGGTGGAGATTTTAGTGCTATTCTAAACCCTACGGATAAATGAGGAGGTGCTGGATGGAACAATCAGAAGTAGGAGGACTTTAGTGATTTTTTAATTTCTAATAACTTGTTAGATATTCCCTTCAAAAGTGGAGACTTTGCGTGGACCAACAAACAGGTTGGCTTCTTCAACATAGCTGAGAAGCTAAATAGATTTCTATTGGGAGGAAATTGGGTCACAAATCAATGGATAGTGCAAGCTGAAATCCTTCTGATTAGTGGTTCAGATCATTACCCTATATGTGCAAGGATCCATGAAGATACTACTCCAAACACATGCCCCTTCAAAATTGAAAAGATGTGGATGAGGGAAGAAGGGTTCACGGATCTTGCGGTGGATTGATGGAAGCAGGCTCCTTTTAGAAACAACAATAAAGTTTTTATTTTTTTCAAGAAGCTACAGTTCATCAAAGAAAAGATCAAACAATGGAACCGACTAGTTTTTAAAACCATTTTTGTAGAAAAGTTACTGGAAGTTGAGTTGGAGATCCTAAATAAAAAATTAATAGAGGATGGTATGAGCTCGTTAGAATTTCAACAGGAGAAAGCTCTTAACAAGGAGAATCTAGAGATTTTAGCTCGTGAAGAGATTTTTTGGAGACAAAAGTCAAGAGAAACATGGTTAAGAGAAGGGGATAGAAATACAAAGTTTTTTCACAACTCTGTCAAAGTGAGAAGAGTGAGCAATAAAATTTTCTCAATTCAGAAGGAGAATGGGAAATAAATTACGAATAAGTACGAAATTTGTAATGAAGCCAGGTAAAATTCTTCTCATGTGCAAGGAATAATTATGTAGTGGATGCCCATAGGGAGGAACTCTTAAATGTGATTCCTTACAAGGGATCAAAATGAACTCCTGACAACCAAGGTTTCCATGGAGGAAGTCAAACTCGCTCTTTTTGACTTGGGAGCAAATAAAGCTCCTAGCCTTGATGGATTTCTAGCATTTTTCTTTCAGCATATGTGGCATTTGGTGGCTGAGGAGTTGTTGGAGGTAGTGGAGGAATCTAGAGCTGGTGGCTTTGTTTTAAAATATTTTAATAATACATTTAGTTCCCTAATTCCTAAAAGAGATTAGATTAAAAATTTTGGAGATTTTAGACCGATATCCTTATGCAACATAATTTATAAAATTATATCTAAGGTTATGGCGAATAGGCTTAAGAAGTTATTGGACACTATTATTTCAAGCGAGTAGAGTGGGTTCTCTCCTAATAGGTCCATTTATGAAGGGGTTATTGTGGCTCATGAGGTAATACACTCTATTCGGGTTTCTAAGGCTAAGAGAATGCTATTTGAATTGGATACTAGGAAAGCATATGATGAAGTTAATAGAGATTTTTGAAATGTTCTCAAAAGATTTGGTTTCTATGATGAATGAGTTAATTGGGTTTTAAGCTGTATCAAATCTCCGCATTTATTTGTTCTTGTCAATGGAAGCCCGCAGGGCATTCTTGAGACTAAGAAAGGTTTAAGACAGGGGGATCCTATTTCACCTTTTCTCTTCTGTTAGGCCCAATATGGAAAGCTAATGTACTAAGAGGGGAGGGGTGAATCAGTAATCCAGAACCTTTCTTCAATAATAACCTTACTGTTATGCATAAACAGAATAGTGCAGTAACATAAAATAAAGTTAAAACAAACAGATAACAATCATACATGATTCACTCCATAACACATATTTTGGTTACGCAGAAACTCTTGGTTAGAGAGAAAAACTGCGGTGGGGATGAAACCCACAACTTCACTACTGCAATAATAAAGAATACTTGGTTAGAGCTACATTTAGCTATTTCTGATAGCTTACCCTATTAGGAGTAATAAGATTTGTTAGATCTACCTTGCTAAAGGATTTTACAACATTTATTCTGAATGCTGCACCTGGTTAGAGGCTTTACAATTTATAGACTTGGTTAGAGTCTTTTACCCTGTTAAAGGTTTCTCTTTCAACTTCACAATATTACAATAAAATCATTACAAACATCTGCAACTTTACATCTAAAATGTTATAGCAGATTCTATGTTCTCAGGATAAGATTACCTTGCTTATAACATACCTCGCTAACTCATATAGTAACTCGGTAAACCCTTCTATTTACTCTGTTCTTCGACTGTTCTCTGAAAACCTTCTCGGTGACCTTTGTGTCTCTGTAACAGTCTTCCTTCACACATACATACACTTCAATAATGTTGTATATATAGATCTCTTAAAATGGTGATCTAATTCATTGTTTCGATCTTACAAACAAGATTCCTCAAATGAATAACTAAAAAAAATATTTCATTGGTTGGATTGACCTTGCAATCATACACAATCTTCTAGTGCAATTTCCAATGTAATAACGGTTAGATGTGCCTTGATCTTGTAACACGTTTTCATATGCATGTCCAGGTTCAATGTATTTGGTAACACGTTTCACTTGGTGAATATCAACTCGGTGTGTTAACTTTACTACTCAGTAGCCATAAAAAGATACTCGGTAGATAGCTCGGTGTATACCGCATTTTGTGACTGCTTTCTTCTGTAACCGACTAGACTGTGCATACCACCTTCTCTGTTTATACCGACTGCATGATTTGATAGTGCTAACCGACTAGAATATAAAGCATGACTTTGAATATAAAAACTAATGGCAACTTGATAAGTAGTAACAATCTCCCCTTTTGACATTAGTTGAGATGTTTGACAAAAACTACTTTCAAAGTCATAACTCAAAAAGCTATATACTTTGCAAAATGACTACACTTGATAATATATACAATAGTCAATGAATAGTATATGCAGATATACTCCCCTTATCATTATTCTGTACATAACTTAGATTTTGCATGCTCGGTTCTATTTTGTGCTTGTATGCTCTGCTTGCTCTGCATGCTCTGCTCGGTATACTCCCCTGTATACAATACTCAAAACTATATTACCAAAACTGTATCACTCTCCAAATATAGTAAATTACTCCCCTTTTTTGACAAACATCAAAAACTTAATTTTCATCCGGGGGCGGTAACTGATCAAAAAAAGATTTATACTTGTTCCGGGCATCGGTGAGTGTGATTGAGAGTGCATCCTTTACACTTTCCATTAAAGAATTTTGTGCTTGAATATCAGCCAATAGTGATATTAATCCATCAAGAGTGCTTCCCTCTTGTGTAGTAGATAGGCGTGTAGCTCAGTTAATCTGCTCTTGGACTGATGAGAGATGAGGAAGGAATAATGTCTGGAGGGTCATTATATCCATCCTGATCTTATGCTCTTCATTTTTGAGTTCTAACTGCTGAGCCATGAGCTGTTGAAGCTTGGTATAAAAATTCTGAACTGAATTAGGCTCGGTGGTCAACTTAGTTGAGAGATCGGTGATCTCTTTCTCAATTGCATCAGTTTTATTCTTGATATCTTTAATGAATAAGGAAAATGTACAAAGTTTCTAAAATAAATAAAGAATGTGCTTGAGTTGAGGGGACAACTCAGCAATGAATTTGACAAGCTTTACTTTTCCTATAGCGAGAGCTTTTTGTACCTCTTCTATCATCTTTGTAGTAAGCTCTTTATCTTTTAGCTTGCTCAAGTACTCAGATGCATCAACTCCAGATGTTTCTATTTGAGTAAGGAGTTCATCTAGTTGAATGTGGATGGCTGCATCAGTTGACACTGTTACTGAAGGTAGCATATCTGTTAGTAGTGTCTTTACCTTCTGTAGTACTTTATTCTTCTTTTGAATGGCCAATTGTTTTTCTTGTTCGGCCTTTGCTTTACATAGTTCACCGAAATCAATAAGTGCTTGCCCTTTTAATTTTGAGATATCCACATTGGGAAACACTATCGGTTTAGTTAAATCAACTTTGAAACTATGCTTTCTCACCTTCTTCTCTTTACCTTTGATCGGTTGAACTAAGACAAGTTCTTGTGAGGCTTACTGACCCTCGATAGGTTGCTCGGTAGATGCAACACTTTGGTCTGTTCTTGTAGCCATTGTGGTGTCCTTGGGTGTCTCAGTACTAGGGGTCTTAGCTGTAACATTTTCAGTGCTTGACGGTGCTTGAGACGTCTGATCTTTAGTTGTATCTTCTACTGCTTCAGACTTGTAACCTTCGGTGCCTTGTTCTATATCCTTAGGAGCTTCGGTAGAGACAGGTGGCTTGATCGACGGATAAGGTTGAACTTGTTCTAAGACAGATTCACTAGATACAAGTTTTGCATAGGTAGTGCCTTCAATCATTTCCTGCTCCGGTGCTTCTTTCTCCATGGCATCTTCATCAATTTGAATAGTGTCAGCCGGGTCTTGCTTAGTAGCATCAGGACCTTGCTCAATAACATCAGGACCTTGCTCGGTGACATCAACAATTTCAACTTGAGATTGTTCACCGACATCCTTTATTTTGAAGATTTCCTACCACTTGGCTTTCGTCTCATTTTCTACATCAATGTATAGCCCATTCATCAATTTTAAGGCTCTCTGTTTGACAATAAATTTAGAAATGTATGTTGTCAAATGTTCTTTAATTTCTGCTATAGACATATCAGGGAATAGATGGACTAGACTTCTTTCTCTTATTTGTTTCTCTGAGTCCATTGCATATTTCCATATGTTATCAATATGCAAGTATAATTCACTCGGAAGTGACTTAACTAGTTCTAATGGAGCTAGCTGAAACTTTAGAAGTGTGCAGATGACAGCTTCTTCAATTTTTCGCTTCTCATCATTATTCCTAGTCTCATACTTGACATATCTAAATCCTGCAAATCCACCATATTCTTTAAGATCGGCACAAAAAATTTCAACACTATGAATGTTTACCTTCTTGCTTTTTACAATCTGAAATTTGTTTGCATCATCGAATTCTGTATCACTAGACTCTTTTGCCAAAATGAGTCTTCGAGTAGATTTCTTGTAGGTCTTGGTTACCTTGGGTATAGTAACACTCTTTTGTTTCTTACTTGGTGATGCAGCTGATGCTCTAGTGTTAGGTCTCTTTGTTGGTGGAGTCGGTAGGGCCTTTGAAATGTCTTGTTTCTTTCTTTTCAAAACTTTACCCTTAGGCAACTCGGTACTTAATGTTATTGCTGCCTCTTGAGCTTCTGATTCCTCTTCGGTAATGGCAAGAGTGCCTTTGATAGGTGTAGAGGAGGATTCTTCTCCGAATTTCTCAGATAAAACCTTTATCATTTTTGTAGCCTTTCTTGTAGCCTTAGGTACTATAATGTTCATTTTTACTTTTTCTTTCACCTCTTCATAAGTTCCATATCTTTTTGGTAGCATGCCTTGGCAATGAAAGATAGGCATCAATTTGCTATTGTGTTATATCATAGTCAATCTCATAACCCATTGGTGGCAAAGATTGAGTCCTTGGTTCAACAACATTCATATAACAGTAATCGTTGTCTACCTCAAAACATATATCATCCTTATCTTTCTCTACCAGTTGTGGTGGAATTCGGTACCTGTTGTGCATCTTCTCTTGAAATTTTCTGAAATAGTCATCCATGATATCATTAAAATTATCTCCCAGTTTCTTGATAAAATCATTGATTTGATGGGTGATAAGTCGGTGTAGCTCCCAAACTACTTTACCAACTGAGGGAAAGAACTTCTCAAAGTAGAAAAACATGCATACAAGAAGTGAACCAAACTTTAGTGTGTTTGCCGAGTTGTTCTTCTTTGGCTTCCTTATTGTGTTGAGGTTCTCAAACAAGTTTTTCAATAGCACTTCAAATAAATCTACTTTCATTTCCTTTTTCACTATTTTATAGGCTAAGTCAACTACGACACATGGTACACTATTTTCCCTTGCTGATTGGAAGAAACAGTAACCAATTACTCTAATTGCAAACTTAAGTTCTGCATCAGTGAGATTGTTCAATTTCAGTCCTCGATAATCAGATTCTACTCCAGTTAGACTGATTAGCTCCTTATGTGATATCATTTTCTGTGCTCGTGCATGATCATAGATAGGATACCCGGTGATCACATGAATGATTTCCTTGGTGAGTTTGAATGGTTGCTCCTCTAGCCACATAAAATCATCATCAACTCTGCTTAAAACAAACTTAACCCACTGGGGTTTGAACACACAGGGATAGGCTAGGGCTTCAGTTAATCCCTTGATTTTGATATGCTCGTACTTGCTATCCATTTTGCCATTGGTAAAAAGTTCATCATATGTGTCACTAATCTCAACATGACCGAGTTCTTCAACACGACAATTGGTGAAGAATCTAACATCTTTGACTAACAAGACTCGATCAGGGAAGAGTGAAAATGTAGTTTTGTCATCCGGTTCAAAGGCGACTTTAGGAGTCAAAGAGTACTTCAGCGAGGGCTTCTCCACATTCTTGACAACTACGGGATCTTGGATCTTGGGTGCCATTGTAGGTTTCAGGTAAAACTTAGCAAACTATCCTTAGGGTTTGATGGTTTACAAATGACTGACACTTCACACTCGGTAGATAATAGCAATTTGACAAGATCAAAAACCAGCTTAACAGTGTGAATATATTTGATGTAAATACCTTGAAATTTTCTCTGAATGAACTTTGATCGCCTTGATTCGCTCTACTATGCTCTCTTGAAAACTTGGTGAATGAAAATGACAGCGAAAATACCTTTAAGTACACAAAATACCTTATCGAGCTTCGTGCGAGTTAGGTCAAAACGTTAAATGCACTTGGTTCACCTTTAACCGAGTAACCAAATTTCCTTCATTTACCAACTTGATAGGCTTCCTGTATACACCGACTTGACAAGTTTCCTGTAAAGTACTTTTGATAGAATTTCAAACTTACTAATGCATCTTAACTATGCAAATTTTGAATTTTGTACCTAATAGAATAGGAACTGTTATGATTTAACCTTTAGAGAATGCAGTCCCTTCATAACTTTTCTGATTAATTTGGAATAGGTGCACCTAACTCGGTAGGTAAGGTGTTTTCTTCATCTAACATGATTTCCTTCTTTTTCCAAATCATCTTAAATTTTTCTTTTATCTCTTCAGTGTCTCTTCTAGGTTAATCTCTGCAATCTCCAGCTAAATGTCCAACTTTGTGACAATGAAAACATGCCATACCAGGATTTCTCCATGATCTTCGGTTGTTCATTCCAAACCTTATAAAACAGTTGGTACTAATATGTCCATATCTTCCACAACATTCGCACCATATCCTTGTATTGTAATCCCATGGTACTGCTGCATATTGTCGGTAAGGATCTGTGTGAGTTCGGTAACCTCTTGTGTCTGCTCAGTGTGGACACCGCATGTAGTTCGTTTGCTTAGACCAGCACTTCTCGGTACTATGTCCATATCTATTGCAGTTTCTACAAAACCCTTTGAATTTTGCCTTCTGATAGTTGTTAACAAACTTTGTCCTACATTGATTAGATGTGTGACCATATTTATTGCAATTGTAACAATATCCACTGGAATTAGTGATATTTGGTTGCTTACCTTTTCTAATCTGGCATATGTTGGTAGTATGACCTTGATTTCCATAGTAGTAGCAAATAGGCTTCTTCCTTTTGATGTTATTCCTGTTTCCAGCTTGCTTTGATGATTCTCCTCTCTCAGTAGTATGAATTCCTTTCTCGATTGATTCCTTTCCTTTGTAACCGAGTCCTGCATCTTTATTGGGTCTTCTTGTATTCAGTTTCTCATCCAACATCTTTGATGCATCATAACTCTTCTTCAATGTTTCTTTGGATTTCTTCTCTGTTTCAAGTTCATCAGTCAACCTTGATACTTCAAGTTTTAATGCTTGATTTTCATCATTCTTTAGAATTGCTTCATGATGTGCATAACCTAGTTGATCTGTCATATTTTGTTGAATCCCAGTTAACCTTATGATTTCATCGTTCTCATCAAATACTAAGACTTCAAGTTGTTATTTCTCTCTTTGAAGATCTCTTGCTTTATCCTCTACTGTCCTTAATGCATCTAGATTTTCAGTCATCTGTGTACTGAAATGTTCATGTTCTCTTTTCATTGCTTTTAGTTGATCAGTCAATGCTTTGTTCTTTTCTTTCAATACTCCAATCATTTCTTTAGTCTCTTCAGATATACTATTCTCAGATGATGTTTCAATTTGTTCCACTAACTCTTGAGAATCCTGCAAGTCATCAGATAATCTTCTTCTTATTTTCAGAGATTTTTGCATTTGCCTTTGCATGATCCAGCTCTTCTTGCAGATACACAATCCTTCAAGATTGTTTATAGCCTTCCATTGATAAGATCTTTCTCTTTAGGTAGTTAAACCCTTTTCCAAGATTGAGGCTTTGATACCAATTGTTAGGCCCAATATGGAAAGCTAATGTACTAAGAGGGGAGGGGTGAATCAGTACTCCAAAACCTTTCTTTAATAATAACCTTACTATTATGCATAAACAGAATAGTGCAGTAACATAAAATAAAGTTAAAACAAACAGATAACAATCATACATGATTCACTCTATAACACATATATTTTGGTTACGCAAAAACTCTTGGTTAGAGAGAAAAACTGTGGTGGGGATGGCACCCACAACTTCAGTACTGCAATAATAAAGAATGCTCAGTTAGAGCTAAATTTAGCTATTTCTGATAGCTTACCCTATTAGGAGTAATAAGATCTGTTAGATCTACCTTGCTAAAGGCTTTTACAACATTTATTCTGAATGTTGCACCTGGTTAGAGGCTTTACAATTTATAGACTTGGTTAGAGTCATTTACCCTATTAAAGGTTTCTCTTTCAACTTCACAATATTACAATAAAATCATTACAAACATCTGCAACTTTACATCTGAAATGTTATAGCAGATTCTATGTGCTCAGGATAAGATTACCTTGCTTATAGCATACCTCGGTAACTCATATAGTAACTTGGTAAACCCTTCTGTTTACTTTGTTCTTTGACTGTTCTCTGAAAACCTTCTCGGTGACCTCTGTGTCTCTATAACAGTCTTCCTTCATACATACATATACTTCAATAATGTTGTATATATAGATCTCTTAAAACGGTGATCTAATTCATTGCTTCGATCATACAAACAAGATTCCTCGAATGAATAACTAAACAAAATATTTCATTGGTTGGATTGACCTTGCAATCATACACAATCTTCTAGTGCAATTTCCAATGCAATAATGGTAAGATGTGCCTCGATCTTGTAACACGTTTTCATATGCATGTCCAGGTTCAATGTATCTGGTAACACATTTCACTTGGTGAATATCAAATCGGTGTGTTAACTTTACTGCTCTGTAGCCATAAAAAGATACTTGGTAGACAGCTCGGTGTATACTGCGTTCTATGACTGCTTTCTTCTGTAACCAAATAGACTGTGCATACCAACTTCTCTGTTTATACCGACTGCATGATTCGATAGTGCTAACCGACTAGAATATAAAGTATGACTTTGAATATAAAAACTAATGGCAACTTGATAAGTAGTAACACTCTTCATTATTATGGCTTAAGCATTTGGAAGGTTAATTTTGAGGAGAAAAATTAATGGTCTTTGGAAGAGGGTAAAGGTGGCGGATGGTGTGGAAAATATCTCTCATTTACAATTTGCAAATGACACTCTTTTACTCGGCGAGGCCTCATTCAAGGAAGCTAGGGTTATTAAAGAAGTAATTGATAAGTATAGCTAGATATCAGGGCAGTGCATCAATTGGAGGAAATCAGAGGTTTTATTATTTAATACTAGTTTGCAAAAGTAAAAGGAAATCTATGGTATTTTAGGCATGAAACTGGGTACCCTCCAAGGAAATGTCTAGGCATTCCACTTTTTGGAGGAGCTAGTAGGAGCGAGGTGTGGAAAGGTTTAGTGGAGAGTTGTTTTAAAAGAATGGAAGGGTAGAAAAGTAGATGTCTATCTTCAACTGGAAGTATTCTTATGCTAAAATCTATTGTATTTGCTATTCCTATTTATTCTATGATGTGTTTGAATATTCCTAAGAAAATTATTAAATTAATCGGGCAAAGAATGAGGAAGTTCTTTTGGAATGGGGCTAGAGATCAAGATAAGATTCTTTTATTATCTTGGAATAAAATATGTGTTATGAAGGACAATGGGGGAGCTTGTTTGAGAGACTAGAATCTTATGAATGAAGCTTTAGGTGCTAAATTAGTTTGGAATTTATATGCTCAACCCTCTATGTTATGGGTGAGAATTCTTAAAGAAAAAAGTTTGGACTCCATGGAGGAAAGTAGAATATTTACTATTAGAAACCCCCCCGTGGCTCAGTGATATGGGACTTCATTATTTCATATCGTAAAGTTATTGTGGATCACATTACTTGGCAGATAGGTAATGGGAAAACTGCCAAATTTTGGGATGATTCTTGGAATGGTTACCCAACACTTAAGGACACTGCAAATTTTCAGGATTTGAGGTTGTGGTTCATTCAACATTTGGGGGAAAGAGTGTGCGACTACCTTCATTTTCAACAAGGAGCTTTTAATATTTATTGGTCCTAGAAATCAATTGATGATGTTAACTTATCAGATCAACAAAAACTTCAGATGCATAGTATTCTAAGAGATTGACAGTGTCAGTTTGCAAATCGTGAGGATAAAGTAGTGTGGTGTGGGGCAGTTGATGGAAGGTATTCGGTGAAATTAAGTTATTTTTTTGGAGATGGAGGAAAGGGCAGAAAGTTGGTCGGTGGATTTGTTTTAGAGCAAAGAGGTGTTACCAAAAGTAGGCACCTTTGCGTGGTTGGCTTATAGGTACAAAATTCTTACAGGTGAGCATTGAAAGAGACTCGGGTTTTGTGAGCCTTCCAAATGTGCTATGTTTGGAGAGGAAGAAGAAACTATAGATTATTTTCCCTTGAAATTGTAAAGTGGATCAAGAATGCTAGGAGTTGGTTAGGAAGGGTTTAGATTGGCAGGCTCCGAGACAACCAACTTTGAAGCAGGAATTGATAAGTTGGCCAACAAGATTAAAAAAGTCTACCTTTTCTTATATTTGGAAAGTTTGCCCATCAATTGTTATGTGGGAGCTCTGGAAGGAAAGAAATAGGCATATTTTTATGGACAAGAAGGAGTCTCTGGAGAGATTAAAACCAGAATATGTGTTGCCCTCGAGGAGACGGTGGGAGTTGTAGCTTCATAGTTTTTTAACTCGAAGGTGCCTTTTACTTTAGATGATAGTTTGATTCAAACTAGTTGGTCAGGCATTAAGTTGAGGCTCGTCAATGGGCGTGGCTAGGTTCAGTCCAGTTCCTCTTTGCAACACTTGGGATAGTTTGGGAAAAGCCTTAGGAAGGTTGGATGAAAGCAATTTTTGATGGTGCTTCAAAGGGTAATCCGAGACCATCATGTGCAGGATTTATTGTTAGGGATTGGAATGGGGAGGTGATATTTTTGTGGGAAAAGAAACTTGATTTAGGGACAAATAATGTTGCAAAAGTATCTATAGCTTTGATGGTAGTTAGATTTTTTAGGCAAGAGGGGGTGAGTTTGCTTCACCTGGAAGGGGATTTGTTGGTGATCATACAAGCAATCATGAAAGG
Organism: Cryptomeria japonica; assembly: GCF_030272615.1. Lineage (NCBI taxonomy): Eukaryota > Viridiplantae > Streptophyta > Pinopsida > Cupressales > Cupressaceae > Cryptomeria > Cryptomeria japonica. Next base: position 610,402,276 of record NC_081413.1, on the reverse strand, counting down.
GTCGATTGAGGCATGACACTTGCAAAATGCAATACTCAATATTGTGGAAGAGTTGAATAAGTTTCATGACTTTAAAATTAGTCATGTTAAGTGGATGGGCAACAAGGAAGCTAATGTTTTATCAAAGTGGGATTTAAATTTCAATGAAACTAGAGAAATAAGATTTGAAGACATGCGACAATTAAGTTTTGATGATTAATTTCTTGGTAAGGGGGTGATGTCAGCTGATTACAACCTCGAGGCTCTTGAGTAATGGATGAGTACTTAAGAAGTTGATGGGTGGTAAGGTTGGCGATGTTGCATTAATGAAGCTCGAAGCCATTATGAGGGGATGAGAGTCATTGTTGGTGAGATTTATTCTGATTCTTCACTTTTTTAATCAAAGTAAAAACATAGAAGACTTCGGCTGTAGAGGGTTTTATTGTGTTTTTTAAGTGTTGAGGTGAAGTTGCAGAGTTGTGGCAACAATAGGTTTTGAGCAGGGGCAAAGATGGATGCGAACTTTACTCTCAAGACACAGAAACAATTGTGTCTGTTTCATGGGGAGTTAAACGTTCAAAGGGTGAAGAGTTTATTTAGGTTCTGGTATGAGTATTTGGTGCCCTATATCTACTTAATTGTTGGTATTTCTTTTGAAGGAATTAACGCTACAAGACCAGAATAGATGTGTACTCCCTTGTGATGGCTTGGGGTTTGGAGAGTGGTGAAGACAAAAAAATGGTGAGAAGTGTGATGGAGGCTCTGGTCCTATTGGTAAATAGATTTCTCGCTGTGGTCATTTATCTGAAACTAACCTTGTTTGCCCAATGAGCAATGACAAACATTCCAACAATTGGAGAGATTGGACTAAAACCACAATCTTCCTTTGCGTTTGAGAGGGGCAACTCCCTTGTATGATAGGGGTGTTTAGGATTTTTGTGTACTTTTAACCTAAAAGTACATAAAGGAGGAAACATAAAACTTAAACAAGATTAATAACAAAAACCCTACTAGAAGACATAGAAATACCAAGTAGGATTCCATAAATGATAAAAATTACAAGAGAGGTTACCACCAAATAGGTTAGTCATACAATAGCCTTGAACAATTATATCATAGCTCTTTCATCTTTTGGCTAAAACTCTACCAAATGTCTATCGAGTGAACAATGCATACCCACATTCATTGGCATATTGGGAAAAGTTGCATTCTGTAGCCCATATCTACCTCAATCACTTACTTTTCTTTCTATGATGAACCCTTTTTATGAGGATCAGGACATAATCATGTTCATGACATTATTTTTGTGGTCTCCTAGCTCTTGTGTGTCATTCCATTGTGGTTGGAGAATGTTGGTTGAAGTTTGTGAAATTAGTATTGCAATCTACCAAACACTTGAAGTTCCTTGACTATGGTTCCACAAGCTCTGCATGTAGATCATCTCAACAAATATATTTGCCTATTCCTTGTGATCAATGTGAGCCATGAGTCATGACATTACATTTGTTTGAAATCACCGCAAGCCAAGCCATGAGTCATGACATTACATTTGTTTGAAATCACCGCAAGCCGTGAGATGAATTCGAGGCATTCTATAAAATGAATAGAATGTCTTGTCTTATGCTTCACTTTCTTCATGTGTGATGACCATGGCTTTATATCCAACAACAATCCTCATTTATTTAGTGCTTCGATGAATTTACAAACTCCGTTTCAAAGATTTCATTTTGCGTAGGCATGGAGGGTGGCAGCAAATAATTTGACTCTATACTTGCCAATTGCATTCACTTTAAAGTTTCTATCACTTTTCCAATGAGTGCATGTGTGTATTGCTACCATCATTTCATTACATTCCTAAGATGAAATCTCTTTGAGGCACTCTAAAAAATAATTTGTGTGCTCGGTCTATGTTTCCATATTTTGCGTTTGGCATCCTGTCAAACGGTTCACTTGCCGTGCATATCAACTTGAGCATTTCTAACTATAATGTCTGACAGAGATCTGCCTTTAATCATACTTTGATGGATGTCTCTTCACTTCTCAAAAACTCACATTTTGGCATGGGCAAGAAATATGCTAGCAAAGGGTTGCAGAATTTGGGTTTATACCTGTGAACTGCATTTGCTTGCAAGTTTCACAATCTTTGAGATGACATCTCTGTGAAGAATTATGTTAAACTGTTCACGTGCATTGCCTATGCTTCCCATGATCTGCATCATGCTATTCTATCAAACATCTCACGGTATTGGCCATGATTCCATGATTTTGCAGTCATATCTATCAGAGCAGTTGCAACTACAACATCTGACTAAATTACTCTATTCTTTGTGGTTTGATGATTATCGTGATTGGTTTTGTTTATATCTTGTGATCATTGCATTAAATGAGACCACATTTCTTTAAGGCATTCAGTCAAACAATTCACATGCTGTGTCTAAGCTCTCCACTTTTACATGCATTTTGACGTGGCATTCTGTCAAGCAATTCGATGTATTTTATCTATGCTTCCATATTCTGCAACATTATCTGGACATGCATTATTTATACTTACCACATTTTGCATCTATCATGTTCTCTTCGAACACTTCACATGTGTTAGCTATGCTTCCACAATTTGTATTTGTCTAATGCTTCACGACATGTATATGTGTATTAGTGATGTTCCACGATCTACATTCTGCAACATTTTGTCAAACACTTCACGTGTAGTGTTTGTGCTTCCATGAAGTGCATTCATGTCGATTAGAGCAGTTGCAACAACATTATCTTTGTTCCCATGATTTGTATTACTGCAAACACATTAATCTATTAAGCCATTTATGGCTTTGGCTATGCAACCAAAATTCTCCAGAGTAGCTGGAACTACAACATCTAGCTTCCATGATCGGCAGCTACTTAGGCATATGACACGGCTTGGGCCAGGATACTATGGGTTCCATCATTATAAAGCAATCAGCAGCTTAAACATATGTGTATAGCTTGCACCACATCTTTCAGAGAAACTGCAATGATAACATATGGCGAAATCACTTTATCTTTTACACATTAATGAATGTCCATAACCTGTTCAAAGTTCTCGACTTTGCATGGATGTGAAGGATAACAAAAGAACTTGAAGGATCAGATTTGCATTATTAACCATATTGTATTCACTTACAAAAATCCATAAGATTTCATTTTCTTTGTACACACAAAAACTCTTCTAGAAAGGTTAAGAATGCTCCAAAACGGAGCATTTCTAACCTTCTTGACAAGGCGGGCCCACAAGGTTAGGAAATAAGGTTAGAGATGATCCATTTTGGAGCATTCCTAACCTGTTTATGAGAGGTTATAAATATGGGTTAATAATGCTCGAAAACGGAGCATTCTTGACCATCTTTTTCTCAAAGGTTATGATTATGGGTTAAAAATGCTTGAAAATGGAGCATCTTTAACCATTTCTTTCAAAGACTATGACCTTGACCTCCAGTAACCATCGACCATGAAGGAGAATAAAGGAGAAATGAAAATGACATTTTTAGACAACTTTTTCCCTCAAATGACCAAAATGTTAAAATAATCTAAAATATTAAATTATTTACTTGAAAAATAATTTAAATATGTTAAATTTAATGCTCAGGCTTGAGAAAAATGACCATATCTTCCAAACGGTAGGGAGTTAGATCCTGAAATTTGAAACACACGTCAATGGTAGGGAAATGAGCCAAAAAAATCATTTAATCCTCATGACAAATCCTAAAATGAGATATTTTAATCATTTCTAGGCGACAAACACCAAAATTTGAAAGTTTAAAATATGACAAACTATGAACTGGGTTCGGGCAAAAATTAGCCACATGACAAAAAATGATGCTTAGGAAATGTATGTCAAATAATTTCCCTCAATTATTCATAATTTCCAAAATTCATCCATTTCTCATATTGTGACTCGCAACGACCTTGGATCACGTGCTCACTTATTACGCATAGAAACATATTTGGGCCTTCATTCAATATTGGGATCAATTTGAATTTCAAATTTTAGGTATGCCAAATAAGGGGGAAACAGTTGGCTCTAACTGGGGACAAGGACTGCAAAGGACGCAGGATGAACCCAAAATCTCTGGTTTGCAGGCTAGTGCACTATACATTAGGCAACAAAGTCAAAGAGGAAACAACATAGGGAATAGCTGGAGAAACCAGACACAAACCAAAAATGGGATGAACACAACAAAACTTCTAACTAAATTATGTACATGGTAGGAAAATCCTACCTCAAACTTCTCCAGGATTATCATACAAAACCATTCACAGACTAAGAGAAATAGGCACCTTTGTGGAATAGTGGCATACATCCATGTGACACTTGTAATGTCAACAGGTTGACAAGATCAACATGTATAAGATGAGAAATATCTTTGAGCAATGAACCAAATAACCATGTCTCATCATAAATCTGCAAGCTATCTTGAAAGATTTGGGTACCACTTTGAACATTATTAGCAATTTGTGGAATATTCTCAAGCATACCCATATCTTCTATCTGAAGATCCCTCTGATAGTTTGGTTTGCAATAAATTAATCCATGAATTGGACAACCTTCATATAATTTGTGATGTGAAGAAACTTGAGTAGACATAACCATTAAATCATGTTCATGAATATCAACTTGAAAAGCACCTGCAGAAATACACTCATTTGAAAACAAAGGATTGAGGTACAAGCTTTCACCATAGGAGAAGTCATCACTTGAATCCTTCAAACACCAATCTAGAATACAAACATTATGAGAATTAACTTCATTGTTTTCCTTCATTAGATCATCCATTACCTCATTTATCTCTACATTCTTGGTACAATTCCCAAAAGGGGTGTCTTCTTGATTTAAAGATTCAAGAGGAGGATTGCTTTGAACCTTGAATACTTCATAAGGCATAGATTGTAATTCCATAAAGATAGGGACATTTGTTGATATACCTTCATAGATTTCATTTTCATCTTGTTCATAGACATCTATATCACTTTTTGTGTTCACTTGTCCCAATGATTCCTCTTCATCACATTCTTCATGAAATTTGAAAACTTCATACTCAGGTGGCATATATGATAAAGAGTGAATGCTTGATGGTTCATCTTCTTTCACTTGACACTGATCTAGAAGTTCAATAAAGGTCTCCATTTTTTAAGATAAAGAATATGTCTGCAAAATGTTACTTTTGGTTGCTTCTCCATTGGTCATATCCATACAAGATTGTCCATTAGGTATCATACCTTTGATTTCCTTGGAAAATTTTTCATCTTCAACTGTGAGTGATGGATGAATGAGAATATCTTCTCCACATAGAAGGTCATCGCCAAAAGAATTGAGACACCAAGTTGGAATGAAGACTATAGGGATTCATTTTTATCCCTCTCCTCTTCACCATTTTCTTGAAGCTTCGGTTGCATGCATGTCTAAAAATAATTTGATTCATCATCTTCAAGTTCTTTGTTTTCAAGTTGATAGAAGACCTTTTCTTTTCTATGTCAATCTTCATAGTGCTCATGGCATTTTTCAATGCAATCTTCTTTCTCTATCTCACTCACCTTTAGATCTTTCTCTTGACATGTATCCTAACAAGTAGATGTGACTTCATCTTCTTCTGCATATACACGTATTAATGAGCTCCTTTCATGACATTTCTCACAGGAATTTATATCAATGAGAAAATGATTCTCATTCTCATCTTTTTGTTCAATCTTTTGCATCTTTTGAAGCAACAAAGGGTGCACCTTATCAGGATCAAGATTCCTATTTCCATAGAATATTTTCAAAAACTTGATATGTGAATCATTGAGAATCTAATTTTGTTGACAAATAGGTGAAGGATGAGCATCATCATTATTACCTGTTGTTGATTCAAGAATACAATCACAAGCAAGAATTTGGTTCTATCTTCCATCTTTTTCCTCAATCTTTTGCAGAGTCTAGAGTAGAGAAGGATTAATTTTATGATGATCAAGTTTCTTTCCATCGTAGAAACTCTCCAAGAAGTTGACTTGTTCAGGACTATCAAGACTTTGATTCTTTTGAAGAACTGGTACAAGAGAAAGATCACTTTTATCTTCATCTTTCTTGATTGTCATGGATTTAGGTAAGTGATCACAAGCAAGAAAACTGATCTCTTTTCCATGCTTTTCTTCAATATCTTGCAACACTTGACATAAAGAGGGATGAATCTTATCAGGAGTAAACTGCATGCCACCATAAAAGATCTTCAAGAATTCAACTTGTATGGGCTCATCAAAAACTTGCTTCATTTGATATATATAGTCTTCATCATCACTTTCGCTATTACTTTCCAACTTTCCTTTGTACCAAACCATTGTTCTCAATTCAATCTTTCAAAAAGAGTCGCCAACCTTCATCCTGAAGAAGGTACCTTACAATTTCTCAGGAACAAATAACACTGGCATTTCTCTCCCCATCAGAGTCGCCAAAAATCTATTGGTAAACAGATTTGTCACTGCAGCCGTTTATCTAAAACTAACCCTGTTGGCTCGATGAGTAGTGACAAATGTTCCAATAGTTGGAGAGATTAGAGTAAAACCACAATCTTCCTCTGCGTTTGAGAGGGGTAGCTCCCTCATATGATAGGGTATTTAAGATTTTTGTGTACTTTTAACCTGAAAGTACATAAAGGAGAAAAAATAGAACTTAAACCAAGATTAATAACAAAAACCCTACTAGAAGACATACGAATACCCATTAGGATTCCATAAAGGATAACAATTACAAAAGGGGTCACCGCCAAATAGGTTAGTCATGCAATGATGATGAAAGAAGTACAACCTATCTCTTCGTGTGTCGAGGCTTATTGTACTTCTTTCATCATCATTGCATGACTAACCTATTTGGCGGTGACCCCTTTTGTAATTGTTATCCTTTATGGAATCCTACTTGGTATTCGTATGTCTTCTAGTAGGGTTTCTGTTATTAATCTTTGTTTAAGTTCTATGTTTTCTCCTTTATGTACTTTCAAGTTAAAATTACACAAAAAATTTAAATACCCCATCATACAAGGGAGCTGCCCCTCTCAAATGCAGAGGAAGATTGTGGTTTTACTCCAATCTCTCCAATTGTTGGAACATTTGTCATTGCTCATTGGGAAAACAGGGTCAGTTTCAAATAAACGACCGCAATATTCCATAAATGATAACAATTACAAAAGGGGTTACCACCAAATAGGTTAGTCATACAATGATGATGAAAGCGGTACAATAAACCTCGACACACGAAGAGATAGGTTGCACTAGCACATGCAAGTCAAGATACCATGAAATGATGTGTTCCATCAACAGGTTTCACCAATACATCAAGGGATTACTAATTCAACATATGAGAAATTAGTAACAATAACTCATGAATACATTCAAGACACATGAACTCAATGCATTCTTCATTATTCTTTTTAAAATATACAAGTTCAAAAACCCCTTCGTAGAAAGGTATGAACATCAAAGATCTCACTTAGTTTCTCTACAAAATTCTGTAGAGTTTTCCCCCTTTGTCAAAGTCCCCCTTTTATAATTGAAATAGCCTTGCATTTATAGGCTTTCCAGAATAACCACCTTAGTAACTAACTTTGATAAGTTAATAACTAACTCATTTTTATGCAAAAAGAGTTTAGTTAGAAACTACTTCACTTTTGTGTGAATAAGGTCCATTTTCTAACCTTTAGTTACAATAAGTGACAAAATTCACTTTTACAAAAATACAAGTTCAAACTTGTAATATCGATGAAGAACCAAGTCATGAGTTGTGTTGAGGCACTTCTCCATCTTCATCCACTTCATATGATCTCATAATCATATCACCAACATCTCCCTTGATGACACTTGGGCATGCACATTGTGTGTATGATGTAGTAATCCATCAATCCTTTGCATTGAACATATTCCAAAATAAAGGTGGTCTTGTTTGATTTAGTGTAGCTTCTATTTGAAATATGCACATTCATTCCTATCAGAGATAACTCTATCCACTTTCATTCTAGTCACAAAATTATCTCCTCCCTGTATCTTGTCTAGCTCTCAAACATCCTTATCCCTCTTGAACATAGTATTCCTTTAAACAATAAGAAGGCTTATACGATGGTATGATCAATTCTTATGTAGTCACCTTCATCAATCTTCTGAAAAGTGATAATGCATCCCTATACACAATTAACCTCCATATTTTCATTACAATATTCACATGCCTAAGAACAACTGACATAAGAACCCATTCTTATGTAATCATCAAATTTGAAGTGAGACAAGCTATAACCACCACGAGGCAATAAAACTCTCCCTTGTCAATGACGTTGCCATATAAACTCTACCTTTATCAACAACCTGTTTCCTTCTATTATTAGACTCTTTCATATATTTAGCTTTACCACATGTGGTACCCTTGTGTTTATAGCCATAGGATACATGAGACAATAGCCTTGAACAACTATATCATAGCTCTTTCATCTTTTGGCTAAAACTCTACCAAATGTCTATCGAGTGAACAATGCATACCCACATTAATTGGCATATTGGGAAAAGTTGCATTCTGTGGCCCATATCTACCTCAATCACTTACTTTTCTTTCTATGATGAACCCTTTTTATGAGGATCAGGACGTTATCATGTTCATGACATTATTTCCATGGTCTCCTAGCTCTTGTGTGCCATTCCACTACAGTTGGAGAATGTTGGTTGAAGTTTGTAAAATTAGTATTGCAATCTACCAGACACTTGAAGTTCCTTGACTATGGTTCCACAAGCTCTACACATAGATCTTCTCAACAAATATATTTGCCTATTCCTTGCGATCAATGTGAGCCATGAGTCATGCCATTACATTTGTTTGAAATCACCGCAAGCCGTGAGATGAATTCGAGGCATTCTATAAAATGAATAGCACATCTTGTCTTATGCTTCACTTTCTTCATGTATGATGACCATGGATTTATATTTGACAACAATCCTCATTTATTTAGTGCTTTGATGAATTTACAAACTTTGTTTCAAAGTTTTCATTTTGCATAGGCATGGAGGGTGGCGGCAAATAATTTGACTCTATACTTGCCAATTGCATTCACTTTAAAGTTTCTATCACTTTTCCAATGAGTGCATGTGTGTATCACTGCCATCATTTCATTACATTCCTAAGATGAAATCTCTTCGAGGCACTCTAACAAACAATTTGTGTGCTTGGTCTATGTTTCCATATTTTGCCCTTGGCATCCTATCAAACGGTTCACTTGTCATGCATATCAACTTGAGCATTTCTAACTATAATGTCTGACAAAGATCTTCCTTTAATCATTCTTTGATGGATGTCTCTTCACTCCTCAAAAACTCACATTTTGGCATGGGCAACAAATATGCTAGCAAAGGGTTGCGAAATTTGGCTTTATACCTGTGAACTGCATTTGCTTGGAAGTTTCACAATCTTTGAGATGGCATCTCTATGAAGCATTATGTTAAACTGTTCATGTGCATTGCCTATGCTTCCCATGATCTACATCATGCTATTCTATAAAAAATCTCACAGTATTGTCCATGATCCCACGATTTTGCAATCATATCTACCAGAGCAGTTGTAACTACAACATCTGACTAAAATCCTCTATTCTTTGCAGTTTGATGAAATTGTGATTGGTTTTTTCCATATCCTGTGATCATTGCATTAAATGAGACCACATTTATTTAAGGCATCCAGTCAAACAATTCACATGCCGTGTCTAAGATTTCCACTTTTACATGCATTTTGATGTGGCATTCTATCAAGCAATTCAACGTGTTTTATCTATGTTTCCATAGTCTGCAACATTGTCTAGACGTGCATTATTTATACTTACCACATTCTGCATCTGTCATGTTCTCTTTGAACACTTCACGTGTGTTAGCTATGCTTCCATAATTTGCATTTGTCTAATGCTTCATGACATGTATATGTGTATTGGTAATGTCCCACGATCTGCATTCTGCAATATTTTGTCAAACACTTCACGTGTAGTGTCTGTGCTTCCATGACGTGCATTCATGTTGATCAGAGAAATTGCAATGACCTTATCTTTGTTTCCATGATTTGTATTACTGCAAACACATTAATTTGTTAAGCCATTTACGACTTTGGCTATGCAACCAAAATTCTCCAGAGCAGCTAGAACTACAACATCTAGCCTCCATGATCAGTAGCTACTTAGGCACATGACATGACTTGGGCCAGGATACCACAATTTCCATCATCATAAAGCAATCAATAGCTTAAACATATGTGTATAGCTTGCACCATGTCTTTTAGAGAAATTGCAACGATAACATCTAGCAAAATCATTTTATCTTTTACACATTGATGAATGTCCATAACCTGTTCAAAGTTCTCGACTTTGCATGGATGGAAAGGATGACAGAAGAACTTGCAGGATCAGATTTGTATTATTAACCATATTTTCTTCACTTACAAAAATCCATAAGATTGCATTTTCATTGTACACACAAAAACTCTTATGGAAAGGTTAAGAATGCTCCAAAATGGAGCATTTCTAACCTTCTTGACAAGGCGGACCCACAAGGTTAGGAAATAAGGTTAGAGATGCTCCATTTTGGAGAATTCCTAACCTGTTTGTGAGAGGTTATAAATATGGGTTAAGAATGCTTGAAAACGGAGCATTCCTAACCATTTTTTTCTCAAAGGTTATGAGTATGGGTTAAAAATGTTCGAAAATGGAGCATCTTTAACCATTTCTTTCAAAGACTATGACCTTGACCTCCAGAAACTGTCAACCATGGAGGAGAATAAAGGAGAAATGAAAATGACATTTTTAAAAACTTTTTCCCTCAAATGACCAAAATATTAAAATAATCTAAAAAATTAAATTATTTATTTGAAAAATAATTTAAATATTTTAAATTTAATGCTCAGGCTTGAGAAAAATGACCATATCTTCCAAACGATAGGGAGTTAGATCCTAAAATTTGAAACATGCATCAATGGTAGGGAAAAGAGCCAACACCATCATTTACTCCTCATGATGAATCCTAAAATGAGATATTTTAATCATTTCTAGGCAACAAACACCAAAATTTGAAAGTTTAAAATATGACAAACTATGAACTGGGTTCAGGCGAAAATTAGCCACATGACACAAAATGATGCTTAGGACATGTATATCAAATAATTTCCCTCAATTATTTGTAATTTCCAAAATTCATTCATTTCTCATATTTTGACTGGCAACGACCTTGGATCATGTGCTCACTTATTACGCATAGACACATATTTGTCATTCAACATTTGGATCAATTTGAATTTCAAATTTTAGGTATGCCAAATATGGGGGAAACGGGTCCCCATCGACTACTTGGGAAAATTGGATTCATTGCTTGAATAAGTAGTCCTAGCTATGGGCTCTGATGTTGGTGAAGGTGTTAATCATGAAGGTGATGGGATAGGGAAGGTCATAAGACCATTTCTGAGATGGGCTCCAAGACAATGCAAGTATCATCGCAGGTTGGAGGCTTGATGGGGGTGGGAGGCCCTGAAGCTACTTATTCAGATCAAGGAGTTGGAGGTGGTTATCGAGCAAGTGAAGGAAGAGGAGGTGTACACTTCATCTGCAATGGGAAAATATTGGATCCGACCCGGGTGGCAAGGCGAGGTCATCTCGCAAAGGTTAAAATTGTAGGCAACTTCCTTTAGATTTCACATTTTTTAGGATGTTGCATGCATAATTTGATGATGGACATTGCCAATGTTGATCACTGCAATGAAATCTGCTTTATTTTGATGTTGATGTATATGGATTGTGTTATGTTTTTTGGTGAACAAGTATATCTATAGATGAACTTTTTTGGAGGTTAGGGTGGATGGGTAGTCTGCCTTGTAGGTAATTTCCATGAGATGTGTGAAGGTTTTTTGAAGTTAAGAATACTACTATACCTCTTTTCTTCATAGAAATAAAATAATGATTATTATCGAACCAAAAAATAAATCAACTATGAAATAATCTCATATATTACCTACAAATCAGATCAGTCATCACCATGTCTTCGGACATGTAGTGTCGCGGTTAAAACACTTTGTTCGTGAAGCAACCACCAAGGTTCAAATCTCTGCTTGGCCATTATGCTCGCAGGCCTTGTGTCTTTTTTGGGTCGTTGTGCTCACGGGTTTGAACAAGTGAAGTGTGGGGATGAGGTCCCCTAGTTGTGGCCTCACCAGTTCATAGCTCTGGGTCAAAAGCATTTCATGTGGAGCCGAAGGGCGTGGCACGCCAGCGTCGCCTTTCACGTTAAAACGTTTACCAGACATTATTTTAAAAAAAATAAAAAATTACTCATCACCATTACTCTAAAAGATCTTACCCACTAATAGAAGACTCAAATTAATTTGTTTTTCTTCCTCTATTTACCTACCTAGGAATATACATTATTCCCCCCTCATCAAGCATTTTAGTCTGAAGAAGAGTCGACACCATAGTTTGAAACCTCAACAAAGACCTTAGTTTCCCCTACACCTCGTCAAATAGAGAGTTGCTTATGAACATCAAGAATGGCCTGAGATGACGGGTCTCATCCTTGGTCAAGTGAAAGTTCATAGCACTCAAAACCCCCCTTCTCCCAATCAACATAGGTAGGCTGAGAAAAACCTCATCTTCAGTCCCATGAAAGTCCTTGGCCAACATAGAAACCGGATGTATTCTCCTCTGAAACTCCTAACCAAGTTAGCAACCGAATAGCCAATTTCCCAACATGTATACCCCTTGAACTCAATAACCTCATAAATGCTGTCAACCAGAGTGGGATGAAAAATATTAGTTAACTCTGTTAACATTTTTAAATCTAAAAGTAAAGTTTAATGTGTGTGATTTAAGTTGTTCCCGCAGCCACACCCACTACAGTGATCTTCGTGTTTTTATCATTGGGATACAGTGGTTTTGTGCCTTGATGGGCTTGAAGAAGCTCTTGGCTATGTCTATGCCCAATCAAATAGGGTGATTGGAATCGGCACCAACCTGGGTTCTTCACGGTTCTTCTTCATGATAGCTGAGCATCTCGATATTAATGCCCAGGACGTTGAGGCGTACATTATTGGGGAGCTATTCACCAGGATATTGTTGATAGCACTTATGAGGTTATCAATCTCATGGGGTATACTCGTGATCTAAATTATGGATTTGAATGACAACACCTAAGTGAGAACCTGTGGTGTTATGGATGAACAAGATAATACAAAATTGAAGCAAGCCAAAAATTATTATATTCAATTCGAAAATCCAACATATAGTAGTCCAAGGGATTCCAAGGGTCACAAACAACTCCTTGAGAATCGAAAAACCAACAGTCATATCAGGTTTATTTACATAATAAAATCTAAAACTATGTAATTTTTCAAAAAAGCTATATAAAATTTGTCCTAACTTTAACTAGGCATAACTTTGTACACAGGACTCAAAATTACGAGTCGTTTAACTCGTTGGAAAGGTCTCCAAGAGTTGTAGGCGACATTTTGAAAGAACGTGCCCTAAAGGCCTTCAAAAATGTCATTTACTAACATATAGAGAAACTAAGAAAATATATAATAATATTTTCAAATTTTCTTCTGATCATTACTCCCCCCTTGAAGAGCAATGGGCTCCATTGCATCAATACTTTGAATGAAATGAGGGAAATGGAGCTGAAGCTGCTCCTTGGTAAACCACTTTCCTTGTTGAGTGATCTGCCCTACTCGAACCACTTTGTATAGATAAATCTGTTGTTGTTTAAGTGTTTTCACCATGGTGTCCACAATCTGATCACATTGGAATGGAGAATCTGTACCTGGATTCAATTCTTTAGTGGAAATTGTTTCTGCAACATCTAATAGTGGACGGAAATATGACTTCAAGAGTTCCTTCTAAATATGCAGCCACACCTTGTCCCCGACTTGAAAATTATGAGGAGTGTGATACTTAGTCCACTTTTCATACACACATTTCTAAAACGTCTGAATATGCAGCCACACCTTGCCCGATTTCTGATACTTAGTGATACTTAGACTAAATATGCAGCCACACCTTGTCCCCAACTCGAAAATTATGAGTGTGATGAGGAGCCTATGAGAGAGTAGGGGACAAATGCTAGACAGTCAATGAGGGCATGTCTTGCAAAGCTGTAGTCACAGTTGATAGTGGCTCAGACTCAGCTAGTAGAGCGAGACCGACAGTTGGCCAAGGTGAGGGTCGAGCGGGATCGCCAGCTTGCCGAGGTGAGGACCGAGTGTGATCACCAAATTGCAGCGCTGAGAGAATAGATGAGAGCAGAGATAGAGCCCCTATGATAGGAGGTCCTCCACGAGAGTAGTAGGGCAGCTTATTACGTGGCCGCATATAGTGTCACAGTTCCTGTTGCTCAGTAGGTGATACCCTACTCACAATATATGGCACAGTCAGAGGGAGATCAGGCACCTCGATAGGATCATGGGCATCAGGCTCATCCTCCTCCACCAGGCGATGAGGGAGAGGGTGCGAGCTAGATTATTTCTTTTTGTAGCTCGGATATTTTTTGTAGACACACCCATTTTTTGTAGCCTATACGATTCTTGCTTCGGTGGGAATTTGTATATGTCATTCAACATCATTTTGTACTCTTATACGTGACATGATATATATATACGAGATCCGATTTGACTTCATCGTACTTATGTTGATTCACTTATGAGATTTCTTTTATATGCTTTATTCTATATGTATGCATTTCTTTTCAGCATGAATGTATGAATGCAAATGAATATGGATGTCTTATTTTTCTTTCTTTTCATATGCATATACATGAATGAGTGAGTATTGTTGTAAAAATAGTTGGATTAGTTCTTCAAACATTTTTATCCCTTTGGGTAGGTTTGCGAACCATTCCATTGCTTGACCCCCTAAACTCCTTGGGAAAAGGCGCATGAGGTACGTTTGATCGTGCATGAACTCCATACAAGTGGCACAAAACTCTCTGACATGATCTTGAGGATCTGAGGTACCATCATATTTGTCAAATTTTGGGATCTCAACTTGTGAAGGAAATGGAGACATGTAAAGTTTTTTGTCAAATGGGAATGGGCATATTGTGTCCAGAGAATATTGTTTTGGCGTTTTATCTTTGTCTTCTATTCTTGTGACCGCAGTTTGTAATGCTTGCATTTATTTGCTTATTTTTCCCCATGGTGTCTCTTCCTCTTTAGCGACGAGGGCCTCCACATTATAACCAGTAGGGAGTTTGGCGCCTTGCTTTGCTAATTCTAAGAAATAGTCTTCTTTTTCCCTAGCCATGATGACCTTCATCATTTTTCAAAATTGTTTATCATTCTGACATCTATGTACTTCGGCTTCATGAGGTTCAGGAAGCTCAGATTCAGTCGATGAGGAATCACTATTAGTGGCATGATTGCTAAAGTCGTTGTGAGTGTCTCGTTTATTAGCTTCTCTTTCTTGTCTTTCCCCAGACATGGTGGGAGATAGGGGTTGACCAAAGATTGGTATGTCGTAAACTGGTATCTGTGATGAGGACGGTTTATTGTAAAAAGGGTCTTCCACAAAGAATGGATTGTCTGTTGACACAAAGG